>NC_029785.2:107431674-107480445 GCF_000816755.2 Arachis ipaensis | reverse complement strand
GGAAATAAATAGGATTCGAAGGTCAAACTAATTAGTCCCTTGACTTACCTTTGCTTCATAGGTTAACTAAGTGGAATTAAGATACAACTTTCATTATTGTTGAGAGGGATAACTAAGTTGGACTTCTAATTTCCCTTATCTTGCCAAAAGTTGTTTTACAGATATTATTTATTTTTAATTGCCATTTAATTCACTCGTCATTTAAATTACTTGCTTCTCACCTTCTAAACCCCGATTACAACCTTTATAACCAATAATAAGAACATACTTCCTCGCAGTTCCTTGAGAAGACGATCCGAGGTTTGAATACTCGATTAACAATTTTTAAGGGGTTTGTTACTTGTGACACCCAAAACGTTTGTACGAAAGGGATTTTTGTCGGTTTAGAGACTATATCTACAACGCGACTGTTTTTATGACATTCTTTACTGGCAGAAATCACGATCGTCAATAACTGACAAGTCCTCTACCTCTGCAAGACTAGCTTTTCCTCACCTCATCTACTGCCTTTGTACAGCAGCTGGAGCGAACATTGATGGGAATACCCCGATCGATATTAATAGACTAATCACTAGGAGGGGTATGAAGCATGTTCATGCTAAGGAGCTCGGGCATGGACCACAGCAAGAGCCAGTTCCTCCTCCTCCTCAGCAACAGGAGCAGCAACCTGAGATGCCTCAGGGATACTATTTCCTTTCCCGGGACTACTGGGACTAGTTGATACATCTTTGGGGGAGCTGACATCATCAGTTGATCAGTTGAGGATTGAGTATCAGGATTATTCTGCCCTCCTCCACCAGCTGGTAGAGGAGCAGCAGAGGCAGAGGCATGAGCTGGAGGAGCTGAGATGCCATAGAGGATTCTCCAGAGGGAGCAACAGCCACCATGACTGAGGTGGTTGAGTTTCATTCTCCCTTCTTTTATCTTATCCTCTGTTTTTCAGTATTTCATTCTATTTTCTATTTTCTATTCTAGGTTTGCATGATCACTAGTAGAATTTCTTTGCTTTCTAGTTTAGTTGTTTGTTTTAGTATTTTATGTTTATTTTAAAAAGATGTCTCATATATTACTCACTAAGCTTAAAGAAAATATCAAAAGAAAAAGAAGCAGTAAAATGCATGAGAACTGAGTTATATATATATATATATATATATATTGAGTTGTTCTAGTTACTTTGATGTGGTGGCACTATCTCTATTTCTGAACGTATGAATTAACTGTGCATATTTGATATTGGATTAGAGAATATTAGTTCATGAGGAACATGAACTTAGAAAAGCATTATTGATTCTATGAAATAAGTAAGAAATTGATTCTTGAAGCAAACCTAACAGCAAAAAGAAAAGAAAAGAAAAAAGCCCAAGACTTTGAGTATCAATGGTTAAGAAGGTCAAAACTGATCTAAAGCTCAAAAGAGTGGTTTTCCCTAACCATATGCTTGTGTGCGAAAGTGTCAAGTAACACTTGAGACTGAACACTTAAAGTCATGACCAATTGCTGTTACAGAGTATGCCTAAGGCTCTGAGCACCACTATTTGGGAGAAATAAGAAGAAAAAAATTAGAACTCAAAAAGTTTCCCAGTTAAGTGCTTGTGGTTTTTTGTGTCAAGTTAAGCTTAAAGACAAAACACTTAGAGTCACTGTTAGGCTCAAGGTGCAAAGCACCAAAGAAAAGAAAGAAAAAGCTGTATTCAAGAATCAATCAGAACCCAAAGAAGAGAATCTATAATATCATCTGAGTTCTGATTCTGAAGGATACTAATATTTCTGAGCTTCAAAGAATAGTGAGATCCCGAAGCTATTCAGAGTTAGAGTGTCATCAGCTCCACTCAGTAACTAGACCTTAACATAAATGAACACTCAAGTTTTAGGCATTTATTCTTCTTGGTCCTATATTGTTTTTGGTTTCTTGAGGACAAGCAACAGTTTAAGTTTGCTGTTGTGATGCGTGAGCATCTTGTACCCTTTTTCCCTTTATTTTCTAGTTATTTTTAGTTATAATTTATTAAGTTTTATCTTATTTTCGTGCAAAAATCCTCTTTGCATGCTACTTTGAGCTGTTTTCATATTTTTATGATTTCAGGTGATATTCGGAGAAATTTGGCAGAGTTTTGAGCTGAAAAGGAAAAGCTGGCAACCCCTCCTGGGCGGGGTACCCAGCTGGTGTTTAGCGCCAGCAAGTGTAACATCCTAATTACCCTAAGCCTTACCTCGCACGGTAAAGCAAAGGTTAATAAGATATTACAATAGTTCTAAATCTCATACGTATAATATATAGAAGAAATAGTATAATCTAGAAGCCTGATGAAGGATATAGCTCAAAAACAGAATTTAAAAAGCACAAAACGTACTAACAGAGCTTCTAACTTAAATCACAAGAAATAGATACAGTATAACAAAATATCATAGTATAATATCATAAGAATCTAGCCACAGCTTGCGGAGTTTAAGCCGGCTAGCTATATACAGACCATACATGAAACCAGATAGTAAAAACAGCTTATACAAGTTTTTTTTTCTCTCAATACAAGCCCCTAGGCAAAGTAAAATACAAAAGTGAGAGATGTATAAACAAAATAAATCAAAAAGACTCCAAAAGTATCCAAGATCCTCCGCTTCTGTCACCATCAGAGCAACTCACTGAGGTAGGTTGCGACCTACATCTGAAAAATATAACAGAAATATGGTATGAGAACCGGAGGTTCCCAGTATGGTAACAGTGCCCAGTGATGTAGGATATAAGACCCCGGGATGCCAGAGGCAATCATAGACTTCATATCCATCACAAGATTAATCTTAAGGCATCACTAAAACAAGTAAAGCATAATTATATAAATCCCTAACATAACTTAAACCTTAACATATTGAAATGGTAAACTAAATTAGAGGATTTTCTAGTCTAACATATCTCTGCTGTCCCACAGCCTTCACCAACCTATCCTCCATGCGATCCCATCGCCACTGCCTTCCGAACCTCCTCAATCGTAGGAAAAATCAAAATTAATTACAATGCAAGAAATTCACAAGTAGAAGGATATAATACAAGTAGTTCAAGTAAGCAAGTAGACATGTTATTCAATTAGGCATACAATTACAAGTCGGCAAAGCAGACAAATAGATAGAAAATGCACATGATGAATGCCTGTCCTACTGGCTGTGATATCACATTGTCGGTTCAACTGCCATCCCGACACATCTCCATGGAGATGTCGCCCTTCGGAATCATCAATGGGAACCCCCGAGATATAGTGCTTGGATCACTGTCTGGGGTTTTGTGCCTACACGCTCTATTAATCCAAAAGGATGCGAGCAGGATACTCTTGCCTCAGACCTCACATCTCAACGTAAGCGGGATTAACCACCGTCCTAATGCCGCCGCCGCTACCTCGACAAGCGGGATTAACCATCGTCCCTGCCGGACACATAACGTCTCATAATCTCAGTACAAATCAGTACTTCAGTGGTTTCCAGAAAAACATTTTCAGTATACATGGATCCATAATCTCATTCAAAGTCCTCGACTCATCTCAACTAAGGTCAATTCACATTTCAGTTTCCGAACTCAACAGTTCATCATTTCTCATTTCTCATACCAGTCTACCTTCACACGCCATCAAACCATCCTCAGTAAACCCGAAACCTAAGCCTCCATTTTCTAATTTTTCCAAAATAACATCAACTAAAACTCTAAAGTTCTTTCCCATGTTCTTATACCCAAAATTATGTTCGAAAGCCTTAAAATTTAGAAGGTGAAATAGTTGAAAACAAAGTTTAAAATTGAGAGACAGGGAGTGTGCGTATGCACAGGGGTGTGCACACGCACGCCCAAGAAGATTTTTAAAAGTGTGCGTACGCATAAGGGTGTGCGTACGCACAGGTTCCAAAACTTACAAGGTCTGTTGATAAGCGAGGATTTATTGTGTATGGTTTGGAATCAATCAAAGACAAGAATCAATTCGTTGGTAGCATAGTCCAAACCGACAACGAATTCTCACTATCAAATATTAAATTCAAATCAAAACATAAACCAAGAGTAGTTAAACCTCGGTTCAGTCTCCCTAGGAATGCAGATGAAATGTTACTTCTTTCCGTTGTGAAGAGGGAAAAGGGGATTTTCAAGCAAGGAATGAAAGATTAAAAGAACTAAGCAATAAAAGAATTAAGAAATGAGCAAAATTGGAATTTGATGCAGCAAACGTAAATAGGATCAAAACTAGTGAAAATGCAATTAAAGAGCCTTGACTTGGGAGTGAAGATCCAAGGAATCCTATCATTGCAATAACCACAACTATGGTAATTATCATGAGTCAATCTCGCCTAGTCAACCCCAACCATCGAGAAGTAAGTCAAGCAAGTATAGTTGACCTTAATCCATAAGTCCTAACCAACTTACCAAACTAGTTGATAAAAGGCTAGCGTCAATGAAAACAAGAGTCAACTAACTACCCAAGAATTACCACTAAATGTCAGACATTATGACTCTAGTATCCTAGGAACTCAAGCCACAAGCCAAGATGGAAAAATCTACTCAAAATCTAGAGTTGGCATTTTCACAAACACCTTGTGTGCATAAAAGTAAAGCATGGAAAATTGCAAAGTAAAATGTAAAACTATAACAACTATCAACAAAATCAAACATAAACAAGCAATCAAACTTAAAGGAAGCATGAAATGTAAAATTCATCAATCAAAACTTCAAGAAAGACAAAATTGCAATATGAACAAAGTAACTTGAACCAAAAGGAAATGAAAGTGAAAGTACTTGAATTAAAGAGGGAATTGAAGAAGTAAAATCAAGGATCAAAGCTTGCTATAAAATGTTACAACGGAAATTGATAAACCCTAGGAGAGCTATCTACTCTACACTACTCCTACTCCTAATTACTATGAAAACTATCTAAAAATTGCTCTAATCCTCCCCCTTTGATAAGTGTCGAAGTCTCCTTTATATAGCACTCCAAAATAGCATTTCAGCCTTCCAAAAATGAGCCAAGGGCCTCCAAATTTGCGCAGCACGTGCTTCATTAATGAATTCACGTGCAGAGACCTGTGCGGACGCACAGACGTGTGCGTCTGCACATGCGGCTGAAAATGGACCTGTGCGTACGCACAGGTGCATGCGTACGCACACATGGAAAATCTTGCTTGTGCGCGCGCACACAGGGTTGTGCGCACGCACACTTTGCTGTGTGTGCTTTTCCTTGTTTTCTTCTTGTTTTCTCCCTTGTACATGCTTTCTTCCACTTTTATCCTTCCATTCTTGCCTTCAAGGCCTGAAATCACTCACAAACCATATCACTACATCGAATGGCACAAAGATGGGATTAAATTGCTCTATTAAAGCACAAAATTGCATGTTTTTACATTTAAGATCAAATTAGGGATCAAACACAAAAGTATGCTATTTTGGTGCTTAAGTGTGAGTTCATATGCTAAAATCCATTCAAAGTAAGCCGAAATATACCATCAAATATGGACTCATCAACTCCCCTACACTTAAATAATAGCATGTCCTCATGCTAAACCAATAAGGAGAATGATCAAAAAGGGTAATCAACTTATTAAATGAAACTACCTATATGCATACAAGTATGTAAATACTATGCATCTATCTATCTATCTATATGAAATTGGTGAAAACAAACAATCAAATTTCCAAGCAAGTATAGACAAGTAGGGCCAAGCAAGGAAACAATCCCTTGCAACAAAAATCTAGAGAATTGATTCAACTCATCAAAGTGAAGCAACTTGCAAGAATTCATGTTAAGAAGCATGGAAACATAGAGTTGAGTAATTAAACCCCCACTAGGTGTGTATATACTCTAATCACTCGGTGTCTAAGGGTTTCAATCACTCAAGTTTTCTCTAATCATACTTTCAAGGAATTGTTTTTCATCTAACAATCAACACAAGTGATGCATGAATGCAATTATCATGAGGACTTCATATGGTTGTAATGGGGTTAGGGTTAAGGTCGGATAGATATGGCTAAGTGGACTAAAATGGTTGAATCCTTGATTAGTTTAGGTATCCTACTCAACCTATATCTATCAAATCAAAATCAAAATGCAATCCTAACCTTCCATCATTTTTTCTTACAAATACTCATGTACGGCTTATCATTCATATCACATATGCATTTCTTATTGATTTTCTTTCACTGAGGGGGTAACTTTCATCCCCTTTTTATGATGATGATATTTATTATTATTTTTTTCAAGTGAAATGCATACGGTTCTAGTATCTCATACATAAGTGTACCCATTTCCCAAAGTTTTCAATGAAATACCCAAGTTGAACATTTTCTTTTACTACTAAAGTTTCCCAAAAGATTCCCCCACACTTAAATATAACACACCCTTTCAACCTAAGCTAATCAAGGATGCAATCCAAGGTAAATCATGGTTTTTCGCTTAAGGTTGTGATGTGCTAAGTCAAGAACAATGGGGTAAATCAGGTTCAAAAGGGGTTAACAATGGTAGATGCAAGGGTAAGGCTATATGGGTAAAGTGAGCTTTTATCAAAGATTACCTCAATCATGCTCAATGCAATTCAATACATCAATCAATGAAAATAAAGAATCAAGCAACACCAAGATTACAATCATAGAGGAGATATATCACACAATGAATAAAGTTAGTGGTTAAAAGGTGTAACCACTCGATATAAGCCCAAAACTCACAAGGTATTTGTTCTTTACTCTTCTATGTTCCATGAGGAAATCATTCAAGCAAGTTTGAAAAACAATTTTCCAATCAATTCAGTAGAATGTCTTTGAAACAAAATTCTTGAAAATTTTTGTTATTTTTCACCAAAATTATTTCCTATATATGTAGGTATGTATGTTGTGATGGATGCAAAATTTGTTCAAAATTTCCTAATTTTTCTCCTAATTTTCAACAAGCAAAAAGTAACATGAACAATTAGGATCAAGATAACTAGGCATAAGCTATTCACATCATCCAATCACAATCCATATCTATACTATGTACTAAGCAATATAAAGATGTAATATATACATACCAAAACTAGAAGTGCAATACTAAAGATAACTAAAGGCGACTAATATATATACCAAAAGTACTAAACAATAGTGCATAAGTCAAAGTACTATAAATATCCACAAAAAGCATAATAAAAACTCAAAATAAACTAAATAGAAGTGTTCAGGAGAGAATATTTACACCCAAAAATAGAAGATCCTCCCCACACTTAAGTCATGCACTGTCGTCAGTGCTAAAGGAACCAATTGGAAAAGGTCAACTGTGAAAAGGTGATGGGTGATGATGATGACGGTGATATATAATCAACTCTCAGAATGTCACTGGCGCGGTCTCAGCTCTTGGCTGCTCAAGTGTCGGGTCAGGTGTCTCAATTACCATCTCTACTCTCTGCTCAAGTCTAGCTGCCTACTCGACGACTCTGGGCTGCTCAACTGTGGGATCCTCAACCATATACTCTGTAAGCCTCTCAATTGTCTGCTCCTCAACTCCATGCTTCTCAACTACTACCTCATCAACTACTACCTCCTCAACCGTAGGCTCCGTCGGTCTCCGGTCTGGGTGCTCGATGACCTGGCCGGCTCCAGCTACTGGCTCCTCCGATGCAGGCTCCTCGGCCTCTGGCTCTGGTGTATTAGGAGGAGGTGGCCCAGGGTCTCTACCCTCAAACTTCGCCACTATCCACTGGAAGCGACGAGCATTGCGGCGCTCGTAACGGTGCACGGCCTGGAGGATATCTCGACATAACTCATACGGTGTCTGAGGTCGGGCTGTGGGTACAGGAGCTGTGGGAGGTGCTGATGAAGGCTCAGAGGTCTTCCTCTTCTTCTGGGGTGGCCCATCATAATCTCCGTATGGCAGATACGGCTACTTACTGATGTAGACAGGCGTCCGGTCTGTTGGGCGTCTCTCTACACCAGACAAGGCTGCTAATTTGGTGATCAGAGATGGGAAGGGGACATTGAATTTCTGCTGTAAGTTCACTTTCATCATCGACTCTCTGATGAAGGAAAGAATAGAGATCCTCTTTTTCTCTAGAATAGCCCATAATATCACTGTCACATGAATCTTGATATGCGTGGCATGTGTGCTCAGAAGGATGTAATCGGCAATGAGCTACTGTCAGATCCTTGCCTCTGGGTTGAGGTCTGTGCACGCAATGCTCGAGGGGACAGGCTGCTCCCCCTTGCTGTATTCCCATGTAGCCTCAGGTTGGCCAATCTTTTTCAGGACTGCATCCAAAGAAATTTTGCCCGTGGTGATGTCCGTCATTATTTGAGTATAAGCATACCTAGCCTGAGGAATATGCGAAATGTCCAAAACATCCTCTAAAGCAGTATTAGAGGTGTCCAAGGTGACACCTCTTAAAAAGACAGTTTGGGCGTCCCTCTTGAGGAGATTGGCGTAAAATTCCTTGACCTGGTGTTCATTTACTTCCACCGGGTCGGATTTTACGAATTTCCAATGATAAAAATTGATTCTATTTAGAATGGTATCTACATATTTCTCAGGCAGGTTTAGCTTCCTCTCATAATAAAAGGCGCGCTTTTCTAGCTTTTTATATTGCTCTTGGGCCTCGGAATTGATAAAAGTGTCCGGTTTGTCACTGGGAGGCATGGGAGGAGGGCGAACCAAGGGGTTGGCTTTCTTCTTTCCCTTGCAGCCCATCCTGAAAAAGAAAAAAATAGAATACAACTCAGGGAACAGATAAAATCGTCGAAAGAAGAAGGATATAAGCAAACAATTCAATTAAGAGCCAGTCAGATAAACAGATATCAATCAGAGAAAAACATGTGTAAACAGTAGAATGTTCCAAAGAGAGTCTATTTTCCCAAAATCAAGCAACCTAAGTAATAAATGAATGAATGAACAAACAATGAAAGCATACGTAGGACTTAGATGTATGTTGTGAGTGAATTGAGTTCAAAGAGATTGATTAGTGCCATTGTGCCTTGGAAATTAGAAGAGTTTGGAAAAATTAGCACAAATGGAAACAATCAAAGTCAGAGTGAAAGCTTGCACTCATCCATGTTGAAAAGGTAGGAATTGATCACATATACATAGCCTTTTGTCCAAAGCAATGGTTGATTGAAAAACAAGGTTGCATTGCTCAAAAAACTTAAAGGAACAAGTGGCTATGTACATGGCTGTGATGTTAAACACTCATGGATAAGCCTTTGATCAATTCACATAGAAAGTAATGCATGTACTGCTGCCAATGACACCAAACAGATTTCACAATTGGAAGTTTAAGGCAGGTTTGGTGTTTAAGCAAAAGGAAATGAGCAGTATGTACACGTTGCAGCAATTCAGCATGCTATGCACTTGCAAAATGCATCAAACAGAATAAGTTTCAGCTTGCAATGGCAGTTTGATGTGTAAGTATGAATAATCAAATAAGTGCTCAGCTAACAGTGTATTTAACGAAATGTAACATGCGTAGGAACAATGAACACCAACAGAAGAGGCAAGGCTGTAAAATTCTGGTTCAAAAAGATGTTCAATCAGAAACACAAGTACAAAAAATAATTCTTTGCATGAGACAGCCACATTCAGCAGAAAAATTTGCACAGGTAAGAATTTAAGAATGTGGAATGGAAGGAAATTCGAAACTCATGCTGATCAGGCAAAGTTACTGAATCAAAAAATCCCATTCAAGCATTACATCAAGCAAAATATGTGCAGAAATCAGCAGCATCAATCATGCTCCACTATGTATTGCAGCATTCAAAATCAAGCAAAAACAACAGCATGGAGTCTCAGACTCAGTAGCATTATCCAGTCTTAGCAACATTCAGTAATACTCAGCCAGCATCATAGATTCAATCCAGAAATCACAAGTCATCTAACCTAAGACCACCTAATAACTAAAGAAAATTTAAAAACAGAAATAAACAGAAGTAGAAAACAAGAAGAAAGGAAACAGGGCAGGGCAACAGGGGTTGAACCTGTAATGCAGAAGGAGAGGGCAAGGGAAATAGACTGAGAAGGGAGTGGCGTGGTCGCGGCGGCACAGAAGCTCGGCGCCGCTGATTGCTGGTCACCGGACAGTTGGCGCGGCCTAGGGCTAGAAATGTGAGAGAGAGAGAGAGAGAGAGAGAGAGAGAGAGAGAGAGAGAAAAGAAGAAGAAGAAGAAAGAGAGAAGGGAAGAGAGAGAGTGTGTGTGTGGCAGCGATAGCGGGGCGGTCGCCGGCGGTGGTTGGTCGCACGGTGGAGGGAGAAAGGGGTTGGGAGAGTGTGTGTGTTCAAAGGAAAGAGAGGAAGGGGTTAGGGTAAGATAGAAAATGAAGCGCGAGCCCCTGATCTTTTCGAATTAACGTTCGAAAAGGGGCCGGTGCGGACGCACCGGGTCGTGTGCGAACGCACACAGGGGAGAAAAGAGTGGTATGCACACGCATAGGGTCGTGGGAGCGCTGCGAGCAGGAGGTGAAACGCAACCTGTGTGGGCACACAAAGGGTGTGCGGACGCACAGAAGACGGAAAAGGTTTGGGTGCATATGCACAGCTTGTGCGCGCGCTGCGACTAGGAGGTGTTGGTCAAGCAGTGCGGGCGCACAGAGGGATGCGCTCGCACACGGGGTCTCTCTTTTTTTTTTGAAAGGAAAAGAGCGCGTGCGGCCGCAGCATGGTGTGCGGACGCATAGAAGGGAAAAGATGGGGGTGTGCACACGCACAAGCCGTGCGTGTGCTGCGAACAGAGGGGGTTTTTAGGTGCGTGCGGGCGCACATTGCTGTGCGGATGCACAGGAACTGGAAAACATGGGAGCTGTGCGCACGCATGGGTCTGTGCGGATGCACAGGACTCTGTTCCTGCAACAAAAATTTTAGCTCTAAGGCACCAAACTTGATGTCCAAAGCAGGTTTTCAAGCCCCAAAACGTCACAAAACTCCCAAAAACACCTTATTTTACTAAAACTACTCAACAAACATCAAAATAAAACAACCAACCAAGCAAACTAACTAATTATTCATGAAACAAAAGCTAAAAGAGAGAGAGAATGTTAGAAGGATATTACCATGGTGGGGTGTCTCCCACCTAGCACTTTGGTTTATAGTCCTAAGTTGGACTTGGTGAGGAGATCCTTGCTATGGTGGTTTATGCTTCCACTCCCCCTTGAATCTCCATCCAAGTTTGCTATTGATTTGACCTCCGGGGTCCCAATTAGGTTTCATCAAACTGATGAGAGACTTCAAGCTAATACTTAGGATCCAATTTGGTTGACTCTTGCAACATATGCCCGGATCCCATATTTGAGTTCTTCTATCACCACTGACATGCTTGTGCACTCCCCGGAATCCACAAAAGTGACTCTTGCGCCAAAATTGAGCTTCAAATGTTGGATTGGCTCCATTAATGAACTTCCCATTCTTTAGCCAATTAACATTCTTCTTTTCTCCATCCACTACCCCAAGAAAGATTCGAAGTTGACTATCTGTTTCTAAAACGGCATATTGATGTGGGCCTAGAAATCTTGTTGGAGACTCCCTCACCCACTCAATTCATTCTTGCACAACTAACTTCACCTCTTGGCAACTAATATCTTCCTCAACCTCTTTTGAATCTTCTTCATCATCACTCAAGTCAAAAATTGGAGGTTGTGTGAAGTCCACATCAACATCTCCTTCTAAATCCAATAAAGGAGGTTCACGAAGGTCATAGAATGAACTACCCAAGTTGGACAAAAAATCTTGAATGATGGAATCCTCTTGATCAATTCCTACCCATTCTTCATTTATCTCCTCTTGCACTTCATGTTGTGCCTCAACTTCTTCTTCTTGATTTTGCAATTCTTCTTTCAATCCACACTTTTCACTTGGTCCCACACATTCATCCACTCGAATTTCTTGCTTGTGGCATGAACTCAATGAAGCTAAATGATCCAAAGTTTTTGCTAAGGTAAACAAAACTTTTTCTTGCTTCTTCCGGAACTCTTGTTGTTCTTGAATGAGCATGAAAAGTACTTCTTGTGTGGCTTGATCCATGTATGAAGATGAGGATTGAGGGGATGAAGGTTGACAATCAAACTCATGAGGGTAAGGGTTTTGGTTTTGTATGTAGTGAGGGTGTAGTGTGCAAGATTGGTGACTATGAAGGTAAGTGTTTGGGTTCCATTGGGGTGCATTGTGGCAATAGCGTGAAAAAGTCATTAAAAAAATATAAACAAAAATCTACTAATCAAAAGCAAACAAACAACTAAAAAGAGCTATTTACACTATTAACATATTCACAACAACCAAAAGATATAACATCGTTGGCAGCAATCCCCGGCAACGGTGCCAAATTTGATAAGCGAGGATTTATTGTGTATGGTTTGGAATCAATCAAAGACAAGAATCAATTCGTTGGTAGCATAGTCCAAACTGACAACGAATTCTCACTATCAAATATTAAATTCAAATCAAAACATAAACCGAGAGTAGTTAAACCTCGGGTCATTCTCCCTAGGAATGCAGATGAAATGTTACTTCTTTCGGTTGTGAAGAGGGAAAAGGGGGGTTTCAAGCATGGAATGAAAGATTAAAAGAACTAAGCAATAAAAGAACTAAGAAATGAGCAAAATTGGAATTTGATGCAGCAAACGTAAATAGGATCAAAACTAGTGAAAATGCAATTAAAGAGCCTTGACTTGGGAGTGAGGATCCAAGGAATCCTATCATTGCCATAACCACAACTATGGTAATTATCATGAGTCAATCTCGCCTAGTCAACCCCAAGGACATCACCGCAAACTCGTAGTGTCCATAGCGCGTCCTAAATGCAGTCTTAGGGATCCATCAAGTCAATCTTGGAAAACACTCCGGCTCCTTGCAATTGATCCATCAAGTCATCTATCCTCGGCAGCGGGTACTTATTCTTCACCGTCACTTTGTTCAACTGTCGGTAATCCACACACAATCGCATTCCTCCATCCTTTTTATTTACCAATAAAACTGGCACTCCCCACGGTGATACACTCGATCGAATGAACCTCTTGTTCAGAAGCTCTTCCAACTGAGCTTTTAATTCTGCCAACTCTATTGGAGCTATACGGCGTAATTGACACTGGTCTGGCTCCCGGCACCAATTCAATTGCAAACTCAATCTCCCTTTGAGGTGGGAATTCAGGGATATCTTCCAGGAATACCTCCAAAAAGTCTCTAACTACCGGAATCTGATCCAAGTTCTAGGCATCACCCAACGCATTAGCAGTCAACAGGATATAACCCTGACACTCTTCTCCACTACAATGCACCATTACAAAGTTCAGGTAATACCCCACAGCTACCACCGCTCCATTTTTCCCTTCTGGCATAAAATGAATTGACCGCTCAAAGCAATCCAACAAAACCCGATTCTTCGACAACCAATCAAACCCCAAAATCATTTTCAATCCAATCATTGGCAAACAGATCAAGTCATGCACAAAGTCTCTACCCTCAAGCTTGAAACCTACTTGCCTACACCTTGACCTACTCATAACTGTCTGGTGCGGAGCATGTACATGCAGATCAAAAGCTAACTCTGACACTTTTAAGCCTAGTTCCTCAACCTTAGCAAACGAAATAAACGAATGCGATGCTCCAGTATCATATAATGCAATTAAAGTCTTATCACCAATTAAACAAATACCTCTCATTAACGGATCCGCCTTGGAAGCATCATTGGCGTTCACAGCAAAGACTCGACCTTGATGCTGACCCTGACCCGCATTCTGGTTCTTCCCACGAGTGCAATCCCTCGCAATGTGGCCAGGCAACCCACAACTGAAGCAACCACCTAAACCAATCTTGCATGAGTCATAAAGATGAAAATACCCACAACGCACACAAGTCAAATCCGGAGAATTCTTACTCTGATTTCCTCTCCCCTTAGCATACTAAAACTGATTCTGATTGTTCTTTCTAAAGCCTCCTTGCCCTTGAGGTGGATATCCTCCTCTCTTGAAACTCTAACCCCTCGGATGGAAATACTTGCTACGTCCTCGACTAGAACATCCTCCGTGTGTTTCCTTGGACGAAGCTACCGTCTTGGCATACTCTTCCACCACTCTCGCCTTGTTTACCAAGTCAGAAAAAGTATGAATCTCCATTGGAGCCACAGCAGTCATAATGTTGTCCTTCAACCCTCTCTGGTACTTGATGCACTTCCAGCTCTCGTAGGTCTTCGGGGCAACCTTACATACCCTAGAAAATCTACAAAACTCCTCAAACTTGCTTTTATAATTAGCCACGGACAGGGAACCTTGCTTCAGCTGCATCAGTTCCATCTCCTTTGCTTCCCTTGCAGACTCAGGAAAATACTTCTTGTAGAAGGCCGTTTGGAAAACATCCCACGGAACATCGGCGTTCTGGAGTTGTAGTAAGCGGCACTCGGCTTGCCACCAATGCTGGGCCTCTCCCGCCAGCTGATAAGCAGCAAATTCAACATATTGATTGTTCGGAACGTGCTGCGCCTGTAAAGCACGCTCCATGGCTTGAAACCAGTTTTTCGCCTCTGTAGGATTGGTTGATCCTCAAAAAATTGGCGGATGAACCTTGAGAAACGTCGTCAAGGTCATCGGAACACCTCCCGTGTTATCGCTGTTTCCCTCAGCATTATCATTGGCATTCCCTTCGCCATTTCCATTGCCATTTTTGGCCGGTTGGCCTAATCTCTGCACTGCTTGCAGAGTCGTAGCAGCATTAGCTTCCATGGTATTAGCGAGAGTCGCCATTGCCGCCATGAATTCGGCATGGTTGTCCGCTGGTTGCTCATTCCTACTTTCTCGTGAACGTGCTCGACCTCGTCCGCGAGTGGCCATTAGGGTTTCTGCCTACACCAAATAATCGATATCAAGGTGATCAGTCTCAATGTCAAAAGCCTAGTGCTTCAATTATCACAAACAAGCACTCACAAACAAGCATGCTATGCATATACAAATAGATAACCTAATAGCATCAAATAAAAGACACACAGAGTATACAATAAAGCACAATCGGTCCATTCCTGAGGCTCACGAGGACGAACCCCTCTAATACCACTAAATGTAACACCCTAATTACCCTAAGCCTTACCTCGCACCGTAAAGCAAAGGTTAATCAGAGATTACGATAGTTCTAAATCTCATACATATAATATATAGAAGAAATAGTATAATCTAGAAGCCCGATGAAAGATATAGCTCGAAAACAGAATTTGAAAAGTGCAAAACGTACTAACAGAGCTTCTAACTTAAAGCACAAGAAATAGATACAGTATAACAAAATATCATAGTATAATATCATAAGAATCTAGCCACGGCTCGCGGAGTTTAAGCTGGCTAGCCATATACAGACCATACATGAAACCAGATAGTAAAAACAGCTTATACAAGTTTTGTTCTCTCAATACAAGCCCCTAGACAAAGAAAAATACAAAAATGAGAGATGTATAAACAAAATAAATCAAAAAGACTCCAAAAGTATCCAAGATCCTCCACTTCTGTCACCATCAAAGCAACTCACTAAGGTGGGTCGCGACCTGCATCTGAAAAATACAACAGAAATATGATATGAGAACCAGAGGTTCTCAGTATAGTAACAGTGCCCAGTGATGTAGGATATAAGATTCCGGGATGCCAGAGGCAATCCTAGAGCTCTGATACCACTAAATGTAACACCCTAATTACCCTAAGCCTTACCTCGCACCGTAAAGCAAAGGTTAATCAGAGATTACGATAGTTCTAAATCTCATACATATAATATATAGAAGAAATAGTATAATCTAGAAGCCCGATGAAAGATATAGCTCGAAAACAGAATTTGAAAAGTGCAAAACGTACTAACAGAGCTTCTAACTTAAAGCACAAGAAATAGATACAGTATAACAAAATATCATAGTATAATATCATAAGAATCTAGCCACGGCTCGCGGAGTTTAAGCTGGCTAGCCATATACAGACCATACATGAAACCAGATAGTAAAAACAGCTTATACAAGTTTTGTTCTCTCAATACAAGCCCCTAGACAAAGAAAAATACAAAAATGAGAGATGTATAAACAAAATAAATCAAAAAGACTCCAAAAGTATCCAAGATCCTCCACTTCTGTCACCATCAAAGCAACTCACTAAGGTGGGTCGCGACCTGCATCTGAAAAATACAACAGAAATATGATATGAGAACCAGAGGTTCTCAGTATAGTAACAGTGCCCAGTGATGTAGGATATAAGATTCCGGGATGCCAGAGGCAATCCTAGACTTCATATCCATCATAAGATTAATCTTAAGGCATCACTAAAACAAGTAAAGCATAATTATATAAATCCCTAACATAACTTGAACCTTAACATATTGAAAGGGTAAACTAACTTAGAGGATTTTCTAGTCTAATATATCTCCGCTGTCCCACAGCCTTCATTAACCTATCCTCTATGAGATCCCATCGCCACCGCCTTCCGAACCTCCTCAATCCCAGTAGAAACCATAATTAATTAAAATGCAAGTAATTCACAAGTAGAAGCATATAATACAAGTAGTTCAAGTAAGCAAGTAGACATGTTATTCAATTAGGCATACAATTACAAGTCGGCAAAGCAGACAAATAGATAGAAAATACACATGATGAATGCTTGTCCTACTGGCTGTAATATCACATTGTCGGTTCAACTGCCATCCCGACACATCTCTATGGAGATGTCGCCCTTCGGAATCATCAATGGGAACCCCCGATATATAGTGCTCGGATCACTGTCTAGGGTTTTGCGCTTGCACACTCTATTGATCTGAAGGGATGCAAGCAGGATACTCTTGCCTCAGACCTCACATCTCAACGTAAGCGGGATTAACCATCGTTCTTACGCCGCTGCCGCTACCTTGACAAGCGGGATTAACCACCGTCCCTGCCGGGCACATAGCGTCTCATAATCTCAGTACAAATTAATACTTCAATGGTTTCCAGAAAACATTTTCAGTATACATGGATCCATCATCTCATTCAAAGTCCTCGACTCATCTCAACCACAGTCAATTCACATTTCAGTTTTCGAACTCAACAGTTCATCATTTCTCATTTCTCATACCAGTCTACCTTCACACGCCATCAAACCATCCTCAGTACACCCGAAACCTAAGCCTCCATTTTCTAATTTTTCCAAAATAACATCAACTAAAACTCTAAAGTTCTTTCCCATGTTCTCATATCCAAAATTATGTCCAAAAGCCTTAAAATGGTGTTATAGAAGCTTACAATCTTATTGGGAAGGTGAAATAGTTGAAAACAAAGTTTAAAATTGAGAAACAGGGCGTGTGCGTACGCACAGGTGTGTGCACGCGGACACCCAAAAAGAATTTTAAAAGTGTGCGTACGCATAAGGGTGTGCGTACGCACAGGTACCAAAGCTTACAAGGTCTATTCACTCGCACAGGGTGTGCTAGCACCCTCAACAGACTGGCCTTCCCAATGTGTGCGTGCGCACAGGGCTGTGCGTACGCACAGGTTGCCAATCTTCATTGGTATGTACGCGCACAAGCTGTGCTAGCGCTGCAAACAGAATGCCTGTCTCTGCGTGTGCGTACGCATAGATCTGTGCATGTGCACAGGTTAAAATTTTCGCAGAGGTGTGCGTGCGCACAAGGCTGTGCATGCGCATATACCAGAAATCTCAAAATCTGCAACTTTGCATAATTTCAGATTTTCAACACTAATTATGAATGATCATAACTTCCTCTACAAAATTCCAAATCTTACAAACTTTATATCGATTTGAAGAGTTTTCAATAAGCTTTGATTCTAAACTAATTTCAACAAATTTTGAAAACAGGGGCAAAAGATATGATCAGACAAAGTTCACGAAAAACTAAGTTTTACCCAATTTCACAATTTCTACAATTTCTTGTAAAACACAACCAAAACCATACCAAACCATTCCAAACTCCATTTCTCATCAAAATCAACCCTTTGTGTCATATTACACCAAGCTTACCACATTTTTCCTTCACCTTGCATCATCCTCAACCTCAACATGAATATATCACATTATAATTAATCCTCATTAACATTTTTCTAACTACATTACCAAATTATCAACATTAACATCTCATATATCAACACAATTCACTTCTCAACTTCACAAATCATTCATGCTATTCATATCATTATCAATCATCGTAATCAAACTCAACAATCATCAATTCATCATAAATCATCACATACCATCATTCAACAACTCAACAACCATTTAATTTTAAACCTATCATATGGGTCACTAGTCTAAGTGTCCATGAATATTATATACTACATAGAGGAAACTCAAAATTGAGTACACAATATTCACCAACAAACTTTCCAATACAATCCACGCTTCCAATGTAACTCCAACAAACACCAACAAGCTCCAATGGCTCCCAAACTCACAATAATCAAACTATATATGCATAAACCATCACAAATCAACCTAGAGCTTATCATAAATAAAATTTCACAAGGGTTCAAGAGCAACTCACCTTATTCAAAAGTTTTGGAAGCCAAAACCACAAGCAATCAAGTGCTAGAGTGTACCTAAACACCCAAAACACAAGATTTCACTCAAAACCAAACCCTAAAACTCGAAATTCACAAGAGCACGAAAACCGGGCAAGGAAACTCGAGAAATTTACCACAATACTTAAATAGAAAAGACGGGCTCGTTAAGAACTTTGCGTAGCCGCTGACGGCACGCGAATCGGAGCACTGTAGCTCGAGATATCGTGGATTGAAGTAAAGAGTGAATAGTGTTTCTCTCTTCTCCTTTCCCTCTTCTTCTTTTCTGCTGAGTGTGTGTGTCTATGAGGGTGAAAAGGGTTCACTTAGTGTTTATATATGTTGGGCTTGGGCCTAACTTGGGTTCGGTCAAACCCGTTAGCATTTTTAGCCCGTTTGGCCCAACTTCGGGCCAAACCTTTAAAATTAATACCCGGTTTTCGACTTCTATTATTTTTCTAAGGTTTTTTACTGTTTTCACTTTTTCTCGTGCAACACTGGGCAGACATTAACCAGTTCAACCGGTTCGACTGCCGGTTTGCGGTTTTTCACGGTTTTTCGCAGAAAACACATTTTTTAACTCAGAAAAACTTACTGAGTCCAAAAATCATATCCACATCCTCAAATTCTCACTCCAAATTTTTTGACTCTATTTTGGGGCAATATTAATTACTTAACTAACCAGTTGATTAGTTACGGTTCTTACAGCAAGCCTTGAGACCAGCAACGTTTCTGCTCATTGGGGGTGCTAAATGCCCACCTAGCATTTAGCGCCAGCAAGCTTGATCCGAATTTTAACAAGGCCCACTCTTGGAGCATCTCTAGTTGGATTTAGCCTTTAGTAGTTATCTTATCTTTTTGTAATTTTATTTACAAATGATATCTTCTAGTTTTAGGATATTTTATTTTATTTTTGAATCAAATTAGGTTAGATATAAAAGGGAAAAGATTCACCCTTTGGGAGATCCGCTCTCCTCGGCACGTTTCACTTTTCAGAACCTTAGTTTTCTCTGTAAGTTATGAGCAACTAAACCTCCTTGGTTAAGGTTAGGAGCTCTGTTTATTTCTATGGATTAAGACTATTGCTTTTCTATTTTAATTAATGTATTGATTCAGTTTCAATGATTGTTTTCATTCTTAATCTTATGAATCTGGGTGGAACGAGAGTATGACCCTTGTTCTACATGAGTTCTTGTGATTCTTGAGAGAGTTATCTCGCTTGAACAACAGCTTGAAACAAATTCCTCCTAAATTGCTAATTACATGAACTAATTGGGATATGTGACATATAATCCTATCAGCTTTGGATAATTAGGGTTTTATGGCCATAAACTAGTTTTCAGCTTAACCCTCTAATCGAAATTGAGTGACCACGAGAGTGTCGGTTAATGAAGGTTAGAGGAGACTGAATCACTAAGAGATTAGGGTTTAGTCATCTACAGTTTGCCATGAAATAAATCATGCATTGTTAAAATAGTTGGTAAGAACTTTTAATTTGGAAAAGTAAATATCTCTGAAGCCTTAACTGTTTTCTCTCACTATTTTTATACTAAACCTTTTATTTGCTTTCTTTGTTCTCTTGTTTATTGTTTTATACAAATTACACCATCAAACAACTTTTTCTATTTACCTAACTAAGCCAATTGGATAAGCATTCTTGCTCAGTCCGATAATCCTTGTGGGATCGACCCTCACTCACCTAAGGTATTACTTGGTTGACTCGATTCACTTGCCGGTTAAGTTGTGCAAGTTCACAATTCGTGCACCACCCATCCGACAACTCTTTTTTAAGCCCCGGATAGGGTATGACTAAGTCCAACAAATTAAGTTTAATTATTTCCAGACTAACCACTTAGTTAACCAGATAAGACATTGCGAGGATGGTGATTTTATCCCGCCCACGATGAGGATGGAAGTTCTGTCCCGCTCACCTGTTAAAGAAATTGGCAAATTGATAAAAGACTTGGGTTAATGAACCTAAGTGATGAGCGGATATTTTATACGCTTTTTGGCATCATTTTCATATTGTTTTAGTTATGTTTTGTTTAAGTTTCATTATATTTTCATAGGTTTTAGTGCAAAATTCACATTTTTGAATTCTAATTTGAGTTGTTGTATTTTCTGATGATTTTAGGTAATTTCTGGCTAAAGTTGAGGAGTTTTGGCAAAGTCCGATTCAGAGGTAAGGAAAGCGTAGCAGATACTGTCAAATTTTGACCTCTATGCACTCTAACGAGCATTTCTGGAGCTAAAAAGGTCCCAATGATGCGCTCTCAATGGCGTTGGAAAACTAACTTCTAGATCTTTCCAGCAATATATAATGGTCTATACTTTTCTTCGAAGCAGCCTGCCCATATTGGGCGTTGAACGCCCAAGAACAACCCCCTTCCTGGTGTTCAACGCCCCAAGGAGAATCAAGCCAGTGTTGAACACCCAATCACCTCCTTTAGGGCATTCATCACCCACCAAGGAGAACAAGGCAGCATGGATCAACCCCCTAATAGGCGTTCAACACCCATCCCTCAAGCTGGATGCCATGCTCAGCCCAAACACTCAACCAAAGTGGGCCTAAGAGTGGACTTTCGCACCTGTAGTCTAGTCTATCATATTTTTGTACTTCATAGTTATTAGGTTATTATATATAGGAGAAGATCATCCTTGTTTAGGATCTTCTTCCACCCTGTTTTCAAATACACTACTTTCTGTAAGCTATGAAAAACTAAACCTCCTAAGTTAGGGTTAGGAGCTCTGCTGATTCTTATGAATTAATAATACTAATGTTTCTATTTCAATACACGTTTGATTCCTTTCTCTTGTGCATTTTCAGTCTTCATCTCATGAATTGAGGATGAATTATGACATTTATCCTTGTTCTACGTGGGTTCTATGTGAGTCCTGACCTGGATAACATTGAACCATAGCTAGAGAGTGCACTGCGAATTCTAAGAGCATACCTAGGAGACTTTGGATAAGTGACATAAAATCTCATTAACTGTGGGTTACTGAGGTCTCTGTGGCATTAAGGCTAGAGTCAAAGAAGTAGCATTCCCTGATCTGGAAGATCCGACCTTGTCTGTGGCGTTTTAAGTAGGATCATGAAGGGGAGTGGATTGCTTAGGTCTTCACCTTCGGCCATAGTGGGAAGCCATGAGTTAACTTGATGAGAGGACATGAGTTGCTCAGATATGGTGTACTGCTATGGTTTAGAAGATATTAACTTGATGAGAGGACATGAGTTAATCACTTACGGCTGCCATTGAATGAATCATTCGTTATTGAAGTTGACAGTAAGAAAAGTTAATCTGGAAAGAATACGCATCTCTGAAGCCTTAATTGAATCTCTATTACTATTTTCACATCAAACTGGTATTTCTTTCTTTATTATTTTATTTATGCTTTCAAACAAACAACCATCTTTTCTAATCGCTTGACTAAGATCTACAAGATAGCCACTGCTTGCTTAATCCGACAATCTCCGTTGGATTCGACCCTCACTCACCTGAGGTATTACTTGGATGACCCGGTGCACTTGCCGGTTCATCTGTGCAAAATTTGTGGAGTTCAATTTCGCGCACTACTAAGCTTGGGGAATTAAAAATGAATAGAGGTTGATCTATATAATAATCTGGGAAATTGATTAAAGTTAATGATTAATGATTGATTGTCTGGATAAGATGTAAGGATTGTGGTTTATCCCACTTGTTCCAGGTTAAGAGTTGAAACACTTGGGTAAGATGTAAGGATTGTGGTTCATCCCACTTGCTCCGGGTTAAGTGGAGGTGGTGGCCTCATTCCGCCCACAGTAAGGACAATGGTATTATCCCGCTCACGAGAAAACACAATTGATTACTTGATGAAGAATTGAGATTAAGGAATTGATTATTTGGTAAATTTATAAAGAAATGGGGGTTAATGAGTTTAATAACTTATGAAATTACTAAAAGATACTGATAATGACTAAGTATGGCCTGATTGGCCGGATTGATAAGGTCCGGGTGATATCCTGCTTGCGTACTGATTGGTTATTGTGTTGGCACGCACCTGCATCGAGCAAGGACGGTAGTTAATCCCACTTGCTCCATAGTTGCGGGGTGACTTGGGAAAGGTGACAAGGCACTTTCCCTCTGAGACGGAATGATACCCCAATGAAAAAGTGACAGTGCACTCTCCCTCTAAGACAAGTGACAGGGCACTCTCCATCAGAGAGAAGATTGAGATAAGCTGAGAATGTTCCTTTTTGAGGACGTGATGGGTTATTTTGCCCATGTTCTCTCTGATTGCAAGGTGACAGGACACTCTCCCTCTAAGACAAGTGATAGGGCACTCTCCTTCTAAGACGGAATGATACCTCCAGTGAAAAGGTGACAGGGCACCCTCCCTCTGAGATAAGATCGGCTTATTATAGTCTAGAATATGTTTCTCCTCTTGGAGATGCGCAATCTAGAGACAATGTCCGAGTTAGCTACCGGATGTATCGAATTCTAGCAGTTTAACTGACACGTGAGCTCATGGCCAGTAGAACAGGCATGCTTCATTTGCATTTGTGTGTATTGTTTGGGTGCACATCTTGTATTTGGTTTGCCTTGTTGATTAATTGTAACTATATGCTACTTGACCTAATTACTTTATCTATTTTCTCTACTTGTGTATTCATTGTATTGCTTTGTATGTGTTTGAATAACTGAGAGGTCCCTTATGCTGGCGATGGTAACGCTCAGGGCTGTTCTTGATGCAATGTTAATGATTGAATGATGAAAATAAGTATTAACCAATATTTGAGCTCCCTGGGTAGATGCAGCGGTTCACTCCACTTGCTCTAGGTTGAGAAATTGAGAGTACTAATATAACTAACAATTTGTATTGAGACCGTTGAGATTTACTAAGATTGTTGAGAAAAATTACGTTAATTGATCTATGGAAACTGAATGTTGTTAATATAAATTGTTAGAGACTGATAAAACTTGAAGCGCTTAATACTACAATGAACAATAATGATAATGAGAGGATTAATAGCTTAGTGTTAGAAAAAATTGAGATTAGAGACAGTTGACAAGGGCTGAAACTTAGTAACTTCACCATGTTTGGACAAGAAAGGACCCTAGGCTTGAACCTTGAATGATTGGAGTATAGGATTGCCTAATGGGTTCGCGTTGTTTTACATCGTCTCTATTTGGAACTGTTACCCTACTGAAAACCTGAAAGGATGATGTTCTCACCCGTTTTGGAAATTATTTATTTTTTAGATGTAGGACGTGAAGCACCTCACTGAGCGTGCTGGATTCTCTCCGGGAAGTGAAGATTTCATTTTTTGGGACTTGTATATTTTTCACTTAGCTATATTTATTCTCCACTTTTGTATATTGTACTTGTATGTCCCTCTTAGATGTTGACTTTAGAGAAATAGGTTATATTTTGTATCTTTCTGGGCTGTATTATACTTACTAGTCGGCCTTGTCTTCGTAGGTCGGGACTAGTGATAATAGAGAGAATTTATGCCAATTCAGAATTTAGATAAAATAGAATTTCTTCTGTTGCAAGTATAGTCCGAACCGGCAATGGATCCTCTCAACCAAATTTTAGTTCAAAAGCATATCACAATCAATACAAAATAATCGGGAGTTTTTAAGTCCCGAGTCGTCTTCCCTAGGAGTTGCAATGAAATGTTAAATTATTGGCTCTGGGGAATTGAGATTGCAAGAGACAAGAGAAGCAAGAAATGTAAATAGCAAGAAGTCAAATAAACATACAAGAAATTAAATGAAAGCAATTAAACTCAAAGGCAATTAATCAAAGAAAAGGGACTTAAGTGCTAAGAAACCTCTTGGCAAGGATTGAGACCTAAGGTTACCTATCCTAGTCATTGACCACAAACACATGATGATTATAAAGAGTTAATCCAACTTAGTTAACCCTACATCAAGGATAAGTCAAATAGGCAAAGTTGATCTCAATTCATAAGTCCTAGTCAACTCTATTAATGGGAGACTTGGAGTCAATGGAAACCAAATCCACTAACTACTCTAATATATCAATCAAGAATGGACATCGATGACTCAAGGGTCACCAAAGTCCTCAATTTCAAGTCAATAGTGAAGAAAAACTAGGTAAATACTAAGCCAAGTATTTTATCAAATACTTAGTGTGCATGAAAATAAAATAATATTAAATTACATTAAAAATACAATCTAACTACCAAAAGTAAGAAAATAATAACAGTAACTCAAAAAAGCATTAAATGAACATAAAACATAAATTGCATTAAAAGGAAATTAAGAATTACAAGAGTGTTCATAAAATGAAAAGTGACATAAAAGAGAAATTAAGAAGAAGAACCAAGTAAAACAATAAAGCATGAAAACATAAATGAAACTACATTAAAACAAGAATTAAAGACTGAAATTAAAGAGAAATTAACTAAGAAAACCCTAGTTCTAGAGAGAGGGGGAGCTTCTCTCTCTAGAAAACTAAGACAATAACATAGAAAATCTCAACCTCATTACCCCCCTTGCTTCCACTTGAATTAGGGTTGAAATAGCTTCAAAAATGAGTTGGATTGGGTTTTGGAGGCCCAAAATTTGCCCCAGCGATTTGTAATTAATGAACCCATGTGACGTGGATCACGCATACGCATCACCAAGCTCGCACTTGTGTGTGCGCATGCATCACTTATGTGCACGCACGGATGCTGAATCTTCCAAACTCCATTTCCTCATGGTTTCTTCTCTTTTGCATGCTCTTTTTCTCACTTCTTCAATCCATACTTGCTTTGGAAACCTAAAATCACTTAGCAAACACATCAAGGCATCAAATAGGATTAAAGTGAATAAAATTTAGCAATTAAAAGGCCTAAAGAGCATGTTTTCACTTTCAAGCACAATTTAAGAAGAAATCATGAAACTATGCTATTTCAATGGATAAGTGCAAGAAAAGTTAACGAAATCCACCCAAATAGAGCAAATAAATACCATGAAATATGGATTCATCAACTAGTATTTGTTATGTATCTCCTTTTGAATTATATATATATATATATATATATATTCTGTCATTTTCGTATATCGTCGATGTTTGAGTGTGATGCGATGTTATGTCTTTTCTTCCCGTGCTCCTAGTATATCATATTTCTTCAAAGACTATGTATATATATTTTCTTTTTGGTGCGTAATGCCTCACCATCTTTGACTTATGACTATAGCATAAAGTTCTGTGTGGTAGGGTGTTATATTATGGTATTAGAGTAGTTCGTTCTCGTAGAGCCTGAGGGACGGACTAACTATGCTTCTGAACATACTCTGGATTGTGTGTATATGCTATTTAGGATGTCTACTTGACATATATAACATAAATATTCATGAACATACCTTTGGAGATTCGAAGTACTAGACTTGAGATATTAAGACTGATCACCTTAATATCAATTGTTTGGTATGGATCAGACCCAAATAGCATCTCGTAGACATGAGCGAGGTTATTTGGTTCGCTTTATGGCTACTCTAGAGAATATGGCTGCTACTATGCATGCTACTACTGATGAGTTGGGACAACAAGTTGGAAATGGAAATGGAGGTGGTAATAGACACGGTGTTGGAGATGATAAAATGAGTACGGTGGTTCTGACGGAAATTAGGAGTTTTCTGGAGTTAGTTCACAAGAGTAACGTGGTGGAAGATTATGCAAAGAAGAGTTCAGTGGCAAGAAGTGACTACCAAGAATTCTACAAGAAGGGTTAGAAGGACCGGTAGTAGCCCGAGGTTTTTGTTTGAAACTCGGTAAAGGTGAATTGTAATGGGAGTGAACGTTTAAGAGTTGATTTACGTTGGTTTCTGTCGTTTATGTATATCGTTGACGTTTTTGAGTGCGATACGACTTTTGTTATGTCATCTTTTCTTCATAGGCTCCTATATCATTATCCTTCAATTACTATGTACGTACTTTAAGTTTTAGAGGTCATAATGCTTTGCCACCTCTAACTTACACCTGCAGCATGAGGTTTTGTGTGGTAGGGTGTTACAAACCCATGTGTTAGTTTTCACCCTGCAACTCGACATTATCTAAGAACTAGTCTCAGATATGGATTTCCTTTGTGTCTTTCGTGCATACGTGTGTGGCTAAGAGTACCATTAGTTCGGGACCACCAGCAATCGACACAAAGCTCAATGCCATAATATACGCACAAGGAAAAATAGTGATCCTCAGTTCTTGGGTGTCCCTAAGATCAACACACAACAGTTCGTGGGCTATACCCGCATTTAATGATTCAACAGTTTGTGGGTTATTCTGCTAATCAACGATTATCAATTCATGGGTTTTCTCGCTTTTAAATATTTAACAGTTTGTGCACTGAGCAAGTGGAATAGAACTCTCGTCCTTGCCAGGCAAACATTCAACCATTTAATTCCCGTTTACTAATCTCTATAACTTTCTCAATTTCCAGTTCTCAGTTAGTCTTAGCCATTCTCATTCTTAGTCATTTGTTCTTTCATATCAATTAAGTAAAATATTATTTAAGTCTCTTTTCTCTACTTTCTATGGCAAATATTTTTTTAAATTATTTCAGTTTTCATTAAATATTCTATTAGAGCAAAAATATCTTTTTCGTTATTTAAATTTTTTTCCTTATCTTTCACCTCTTTCAATATCTTACATACTCTTATATCTTTTCTCATACCTTTTCCTATATATTTTATGAAGAGAATCCAAAGGTTCTAAGTTTAGCTTTATCTTTTTAAAACTTTTAGGAAAAATTACTGTTTTACTCTTCTATTATATTATTTATATAAAATAATATCTTTAACAAAAAGATAATAATTATATTATTATGAGTAACTTGATATTAATAATAAAAAACTGATGGCATTATTATTTTGATATCAAAAACATGTTTATTAACTTCTTACGCTTAAATTTTTAAGAATTATACTTCAACTTCGATCTTTTAAATATTTTTATTTTTAACAACATATTTTAAAAATTACTAAAAATAACTTTACATATATTATAATCATAAAAAATATACTTGTACTTTTATAAAATACCCGTTTTATTCCTAAATTGTTACGTATTACTCAAAATACCTCCAAAAGTTATATGATTACTATTTTGAATCCCGATTTTTTATCAAATATATTTTCGTACTCAAAATAATTTTTGTGTTGATGACAACATCCCTTCTCAAAACTGAAATCTTCTCTTATGATCTTTCAAAATATATACCTGATTATTACTTCTGTTTTCAAATTTTACGGTTACCGATTAATAACAGCTTTCACTTTAATCTTCAAACCGCAAAATATCATTAATTTTCTCAATATTCAAGCTTAAAAACAACCCTCAAATTAGGCCACAACATATCAGTTTTGGCAACCCCATCAAAATCAAAACATAAAATATTAAATCAAGAATATTTCATCAAAATTCAAACACAAAATCATTCAATTTTAAACTACAAACATCTAATCAACGATCACACATCAAGAACACATTTAATTATTACAAATTACCAAATCACACCTCCATTACGGCAATCACAACAACCAAAGCTCCAAGAAAGGTTTCTAATCGAACAATTGAGGAAGAAAACATAAAAAATTAGGTACTCCACCTTCTCCTCACTTTAGCCGAACCATGGAAGCTTGGGGGAAAATTTCACCATCAATTTCTCTCAAACAAAAGTGACGTCAATGTGAAAGGGAGGAAGATACTAACATTTTAATCAGATTAGATTTTTCATTGGAGTTACGGAGTTCATGAAATCAAACTCGAAAGGTGGATGTTCATAGCTTCTCTCTCACGACCTCTCTCTCTTTTTCTATTCTTGTGGTTCAGTGAATAAAGAAGAGGAAAATAGGGGATGGTGATGATGATAATATAATTAATTAGGGGTTAGGTGTCAAGAGGGGGGTTAAATGTCGGGTATTAGGGCTATTTAATCAACGGTGGTTCAAGTTATAAATATCTTAAACGGATAATTATAAAAGATTGATATATTAAAACACAAGTAATAATATATATGGAGATAAATATATATGAGTTATTAATATAAATGACACTAGTAACATAATGATTATAAGAATAAAAGATATATGAGGAAGCATTAGTAAAGCTAAGTTCATCGAAAAGTACCGATATTTACTCATACCGACAGATTTTGAACTCGATAATAATATTATTAAACAAATCCTTATTTTAATTAAAGCATGTAAAAATAAAATATTAATATAATAATAATAGTAATAATAATAATTTTATCTTCTTTTCAAAAGCTCTCATTATAATAGAGAAGACTAGACGAAGCTAAAGGACTTTGGGATGACAAACTCAGTTCTGTACTCTGGTCGTACGGAACATCACCCCAGAGCTTGACTGGTCAATTTAATTATTCTTAATAAAATAAGTTATAAAAATAAAATAATAAAAAACTCAAACTTAATAAAATAAATCATAACTTATTTATATTTAGATTTTTAAAAATACGGGTCGTTACATAACGGCTGTTATGACATTAACCTAGATGCATCTAATTCAAACTTCAACTAGCAGGGGTGTTGCTAGCCCAACGTGTAGGTCACAACGTTGGATCTATTATTCTGTATGGATACACGAGAGGTAAGGGCTACCCTTAGAGGTGGAGCTGCCCAGTGTAGACTATTTTATTTGATTTCTGTAATGAGAACTTCATTATTGATTCACTTAGTAGTATCAACTACTATTTTCTAATTAAAATTACTTTGATAATAATATTTATATGGTCTCATGTAGATTATAGATGTATTGTCTAGTCATTGAGTTGCAAAATTTACTCTGTTTTCCAAAAAAAAATATTTTTCAAGAATAAATACTTGAATACATGAGCCCTTCTATTCAAGAGTAATGATCTGCAATGGGTACCCGTTCTTTGTTGAGTTTCTAGACGTTGTATGCTCCATATGTCATAGGCAGGGTCCACCTATATTAATCTATTTTGTGTTTTGATAAAAATAATGTGTAACTATTCATTCTAGTATTTATAAATTCATTAAAAATATTTGTAATTTTCTTATTTAACGTATATTCAAATTTGTTAGGTTTGATAGGGAACGATTTCTCTAAGTGTCAGTCATGGATCTTTTTGGGTCATCACATTGATGATAAACTTTTCTAGATAGATGATGGGTGTCCAGAATTTCTCTAAATTGGTATTAAATAACGAGTAAAGACAAAAGATATAGGTCAAACTTGAAACTTTATTGTTGGCGATCCGTTGTATTTTCCTAACAGCCTAAATATTTTTTTTTCTATTAGTAGGTCTTGTTATTATTTTATCATATATCCATATCTTGTATTTTGTCTTTTCTCAAAAGCAAAAATAGCTTCTTGTGATCTTTGTAGTACAATCTTTTTCAAAAAATGTTCTTCCTTTTTCATACATTTTTTTTTCTTATCTTTTCATTTATTTTTCAAATTTTCTTAAGGTGCAACCTTTGATTTTTCAATCATTCAATGTATATAACTATTGCATCTTTATATTAGAACCTCCTCACTTAGCACACACATCACTTCACTATTCTTTCTTGATAACTGAAACAACCTAAGATTCTATAAATTGAGAAAGAAATATGCTACTAGAAAAGGCACGTTCACTCGAAACCACCCTAGCATCCCTCAACACCTTCGTACCTACCCTATAGGGGTGTTCATGGTTCATTTTTTCATAAACTGAACTGAAACTGCACTAAACCATTTTAAATGGTTTAGAAACTGAACCAAACTACTTTGTCAAATAAGAAACTGGTTTTAAATCAGTTTACAATACAGTGCACCAGTTTAAACCAGTTCATAAAAATAAAACCAGTTTTAATTGAAAAAAACCAGTTTAAACTGGTTTATAAGCTAAAACTAGTTTTAACTTTTAACATATATAAAATTAGTTTTTACATTTTTTCTCTCTCCCTCTCTCTTCCACACTCTCTCTTCTTCTCTCCCTCTCTCTCCCTCCTCTCTCTCTCTCTCTCTCTCTTCTTCTCTCCCTCTCTCCCCCTCTTTTCTCTCTCTCCTTCCCCTCTTCTTCTCTCCCTCTCTCTCCCTCCTCTCTCTCTTTTCCTTTTCCCTCTCTCTCCCCCCTCCCCTTTTTCTCCCCTCCCCTCTCTTTGTCTTTCTCTCTCTCTCTCCCCCTCCTCTCTCTCTCTCTCTCTCCCTTTCTCTCATTCTCTCTCTCCCCTATCCCTCTTCCTCTCTCTCCCTCTTCTCCTTTCCTCTCCCATCCTCTCTCTTTCTCTCCCCATCTCTCTCTTTCTCTCTCTCTCTCTCTCTCGCTCCCTCTCTCTCTTAACATATATAAAATTAGATTTTACATTCTCTTTCTTCCCCTCTCTCTCTCTCTCCCTCCCTCTCTCTCCTTCTCTCCCCCTCTCTCCCTCCTCTCTAGCTCTCTCTCTCTCCCTTTTTTTCTCTTTCTCTCTCTCTCTCTCTCTCTCTCTCTCTCTCCATCTTCCTCTCTTTCTCCTCTTTTCTCCCCCTCTCTCTCTCCTTCTCTCCCTTTCTCTCTCTCCTTCCCCTCTCACTCTTCCTCTTCTCTCTCTCTCCCCCTCTTTCTCCCCTTCCCCTCTCTTTGTCTTCCTCTCTCTCTCCCCCTTTCTCTTCTTATCTTCCTCTCTCTTCCCCTCCTCTCTCTTTCTCTCCCCCTCCTCTTTCTTTCTCTCTCCCTTTCCTCCCTCTATCCCTTTCTCTCATTCTCTCTCCCCTATCCCTCTTCCTCTCTATCTCTCTCTCACTCTCTCTCCTTCTCTCTTCCCCTCCTCTCTCTCTCTCTCACTTTCTCTCCTTCCCTCTTCCCCTCCTCTCTCTCTCCCTCTCTCTTTCTCTCTGTCTCTCTCACTTTCTCTCCCTTCTCTCTCTTCCTCTCTCTCTTGCGCTCTTTCCCCCTCCCTTCTCTCTCTTTCTCTCTTTCCTCCTCCCCTCTTTCTCTTTTTCCTATCTCTTTTTTTCCCCTATTTTTTCTTCTTTCTTCTCTCCCTCCTTCTCTCTCTTATTTTGGAGAAAAGAGGGGAAGAGAGAGAAAAGAGGGATATAGAGTGAGAGAAGGTTGAGAAAGAAATAGAAAAGAGAGAAAGGAAGGAAAGAAAGAAGAGAAAGAGAGAGGAGGGTGAAGAGAAGAGAGAGAAGTGGAGAGAGAAAGAAGGGAAGGGAGAGAGAGAGAAATAGGAAGAGAGAAGGGAGGGAGAGAGAGGGAGAGAGAGAAGAGGGAGAGGAGAGAGAGAAACAAAAGGGGAGAGAGGGAAAAGAGGGAGAGAGAGAGAGAGAGAGAGAGAGAAGTGGAAAGAGGGAGAGAGAGAGAGAGGAAAAGGAGAGAGAGGGAGAGGAGGGAAAGGAGAGAGAGGGAGAGGAGGGAAAGGAGAGAGAGGGAGAGGAGGGAAAGGAGAGAGAGGGAGAGGAGGGAAAGGAGAGAGAGGGAGAGGAGGGAAAGGAGAGAGAGGGAGAGGAGGGAAAGGAGAGAGAGGGAGAGGAGGGAAAGGAGAGAGAGGGAGAGGAGGGAAAGGAGAGAGAGGGAGAGGAGGGAAAGGAGAGAGAGGGAGAGGAGGGAAAGGAGAGAGAGGGAGAGGAGGGAAAGGAGAGAGAGGGAGAGGAGGGAAAGGAGAGAGAGGGAGAGGAGGGAAAGGAGAGAGAGGGAGAGGAGGGAAAGGAGAGAGAGGGAGAGGAGGGAAAGGAGAGAGAGGGAGAGGAGGGAAAGGAGAGAGAGGGAGAGGAGGGAAAGGAGAGAGAGGGAGAGGAGGGAAAGGAGAGAGAGGGAGAGGAGGGAAAGGAGAGAGAGGGAGAGAGACAGAGAGAGAGAGAGATAAGGGGGAGAGAGAGAGGGGGGAAGAGAGAGAGAAGGGAGAGAGGGGGGAGAGAGAAAGAGTATGTAAAAACTAATTTTAGAGTTTAAATAAAACCAGTTTTAATTTGGTTTAAAACTAAACTGAACCATAAAAAATGGTTTTTAATAAACTGGTTTTCATAAAAACTATGGTTTCAGTTCAGTTTTTTATTTAAAAAAATTGGTTTATTTAAAACAGTTTCAGTTCAGTTTCAATTCAGTTCAGTAAAACCAGTTTTTTTGCACACCCCTACTACCCTGTATCCAAATCCACATTTATTCACATTCCTTAAAGACCACTAAAACGGAAATCATGGCACAGACAAAGACCACTGCTCACTGTGTAATGATGGCCTCTCATGCACCAAGCACTTCTCGACCTAGTGTGGCCAAGGGTAAGAGACTCATAACAGAGGAAAAAAATCCCAAGTCCCTCCTTTTTGTCCAGCCATTTGCCCTAACTATCGTTCTGCTTCGTGTATTTTGCTTCTTCCTTGTTCCACCAGAGATAATGACCCTCGATTTCTTTTTCATTCCGTTCATGAACCTAATGTCATTAACCCCATTAGTTATAAATCTTATTTTGCAAATCTTCCTCATGAGAATTATGATCCTCATCATTCCTCGAGTTTTATGAGCTATGAATTATACAAAAGTGTTGTTGTTAATTGACCCTCAGTGCCTCGTACATTATTAGCCTACCATCCCTAGCCAAAAAGGATCTTGATTTTGTTGAAAATATTGAGTTTCTTGACTGAACACTTCTTTTTGAAACCCAAAAACTAGTATATCTTAATTTGGTCAAAGAGTTTTATGCCATTATGTTTTATCATGAGGAAACTATTCTTTCATATGTGAAAGGTCGAGAAATTATTATTGATAAAGATTCTATTGGTGAGACTCTTGGTTATATTAAGGTTGGCATTAATGCCTATACCTTAAGTAGATGGGATGAAGATCTATTACTGAGTTACCAAGAAGTACTGGATTGTATTTGTGTAAATATTTTCCTCAATGATGGTCTTACACCATCCTTCAAATCTTTTGGTCCGGTTCGAGCCCAATTACACCAAATCATAAATCACATCCTGTTACCTCAAAGTGGCTATTTTCAAAGTTTTTTTTTGTTACACTTTAGTGTTGTTTGCCATTATCATGCACTATAAGAAAACACTAAATACCGTCGGATTTACCATTGGATTTAGCGTCGGACGTTAGCAGTGAGTTTACCAACAAATTTGGTCATAAATTTGTCGGATAAAAAAGTTACCGTGGATTTGATTTTCAGATGGTAAATTCGACGGTAATATTTGGAGGAAAAAAGGAAAAATTGGTGCAATCATTACCGTTAAAATTAGCAGCGAATTTATCTGCTAATAAAGCTCAATTAATGGAACATTGTATTTTGAACATGCTCAATGCATTGCCGTTGGATAAATCCGACAGTAAATTTGCCCTAGATTAGAATTGCGCACCCTCCCCTCTCATTTTGAAACACACACACACACACACACACACACTCTATCTCATCTCTCTCTGCATCTCTCTCCCCCAAACCACCTCCGGTAGTCCCTTGGCCAGCATCGACGCCACCAACAGCCTCCAAAGACTGCATGGACTCTTTGCGTCGCATTGGTCTCTCTATCGCTGCCATTTTCGTCACTCCTACCACTGCTGCTGCCGCTGCGGCTGCTGTCGCTGCTCACTGTGTCATTGGAGCTCCCTCTTTCCTCCCTCCAGATAAGTTTTCTCCTCCTTCTCCCTATTTTTTTTTTTTGAAATTTATTAAAAAAACCCTAATGCAGCTAGCCGGTTGGTCACCGACGCTGCCACTACACCGTCCGTGCTGTCACTAAGCTAGAAAAGTCCTCTGCGCTGCTACTATCTCTAGATAACTCACTCACTATTAGTTTAGAGTAGTTAAACCTTAAACTCTAATTTATGGTGTATGCCTATGTTGCTATTTTATTTTGATTTTGTTATATTTTTATTGGATTTTAAGGTTTGTTCTGATTTTGTTCTTTTTTTTGTTTATTTTTATTTCAATTTTATGATTTATTCTTGGTTCATTATTTTATTTTAATTTTAAAATTTCTGATTTCTAAAGTTATTACTTTTTTTATGATTTTTGTTTTAATTTGTTCTTAATTTTTTCTGCTCCTGATTTTTGCTATGATTTTTAGTCTGTTCTTGATTCTTGGTTAAAATTTTTTGTTATGTTTTCATTTTGCAAGTTTGAGTTCAAAGAATAGTACAAGAAAGAGCACCCAAATAACAAATCTGTTGCAGTTGTAAGTGTTTATTTATGTTGAATATTGTTCAGTACTTGTTTTAAAAAAATTTGAATTAGTTTTCAAATTATTTTTAACTTGTTTGAATTTTAACTTCTGTTTTCATCGCAGGTTCAAAACAATTAGGTTAGCAACGTTGGTGGTGGTAGGTAAAATTAATTACTTATTTTGTATTTGTTTTATGATTGATGATTAGTTTTTGCTATCATTTTTATAATTATTTTCTTATTGGTCTGTTGAAACTTAAAATTCAATCACACATTAGTTATCTCCAGTTTTACTTTCTCTTTAATTTTGTGTTTATTCTTCGTTCATTTTCTAGGTTGGTTATGCCTATAAAGCTAATGTTCAATTGTTCATATCTTATTTTCAGAAAAAATTAAAGTCACATACAAAACAAAAATTTAGAGAGTACGATGATACCAAATATTGATAGAATGAATATTTTCTGTAAGTTTTATAGTCTATTTTCAGTTCTTTCAAAATCTTAATGCTTGAGAAAAAGTGAACAAATTTATATGTTGATTTAGCTGGTAGTGGGTGAAATTTTAATTTGGATTAAACTTACTAAGTCAACTGCATAGGCCATTAAGAGTAATAAGATATAATATATGGATTATCTTTTATTGAACATAAAAGATTTTTTATTAGCTTTAATTTTTTTAATAGTCACAATAGGCATATATACTTAATTTTTCTTTCTCTTTGCAGAACATGGGAGTTACTGTCCTATAGTATAGTTTGTTATTATACTTTTTTTCTTTTTGTACCTTAATTTTATCTTTTTTACTTGTTTGATTGGTTGGTATTAGTTATATATGCTTTTGTTATCTTCGACTGTAGGAGGAAATGATGATGAGTAAATTTATAAAAAAAAATAAAATTTAAGTTTATTGATGTGAGAGTTATTGTTAATCTAGAATTTCACAAAAATAGAATCTCATTGCAAGCATAGTCTAAACCAACTATTAACTCTCAATCAAAGTTTAAATCAAAGATGTCACAATTAACACAAAATAACCGGAAATTTTAAATCCCTCGGGTAATTCTTCTTAAGAATTGCAAAAAAAGTGCTCAATTATTGGTTATGAAGGAATTGGGGGTTGTGATTGCAAGTGACAAGAAAATTAAAAGGCAAGAAAGTAAATAAGCATGCAAGAGAATTAAAACTCAAAGCAAGTAAAGCAACAAAAATGGAATTCAAGAGGCAAGAATGACTCTTGGCAAGGATTGGGAAATTAAGGATTTCTATCCTAGTCATGGACCACAAACATGGTAATTGCGTAGAATTAATCCCAATTAGTCTATCCTAATATCGAGGATAAGTCAAAATGGCATAATTGATCTCAATCCATAAGTTCTAGTCAACTCACTAATTACTTAGTGAAAGACTAGCGTCAATAGAAACCAAACCAACTAACAATCCTAACACAATGTAGAATGGACATCCATAACTCAAGTTCACCTAATTACCCAATTTCTAACCAAGAGTGTGAAAACTATACAAAAACTATAAGAAACATTTTATCAAACACCTAACATGCATAAAAGAAAAATATCATAAATTGCAATAAAAATAAAATCTATACTACCAATTGCATGAGAATAATAATTGAAACTCAACAAGCATTAAAGAAAGATAAAATATCAAAATTGCATTAATGGAACCAAAATTAACAAGTGTTTATAAACTAAAAGTGGCAAAGTTGAGAAAATAACAAAAGAAATGATGATTAAGACAAAAAAGCATGAAAACATAAATGAAACTATACTAAAACAAGAATTAAAGACTAAAATTAAAGAGAAATTAAGCCAGAAATCCTAAATTCTAGAGAGAATGGAGAGCTTCTCTCTCTAGAAAAGCTAAGCTAAAACATGTAAAAACCTAAACCTAATTGCTCCCCCCCCTTCGTCCTTCTTCAATTTGGCTTGAAATAGCTTCAGAAGTGAGTTGGATTGGGTTTTGGAGGCCCAGAATTCTCCCCAGCGTATTACAATTAATGAGCTCACGTGATAAGGGTCACGCGTACACATGGGTCATGCGTACGCATACGCGTGACCTGACGAAATTCACCCTCACGCGTACGCATGGGTCACGCGTACGCGTCGCCATGAGCTCACAATTTTGCGTACGCACGCATCACTGTGCGTACGCATGGATGCTGAAATTTCCAAACTCCATTTCTTCATGGCTTCTTCTCTTTTTCATGCTCTTTTCTCACTTCTTCAACCCATACTTGCCTTGAAAATTTGAAATCACTTAGAAAATACATCAAGGCATCAAATGGGATTAAAGTGAACAAAATTTAGCAGTTAAAAGGCCTAAAAAGTATGTTTTTACTTTGAAGTACAATTTAGGAAGAAATCATGAAACTATGTTATTTCAATAGATAAATGCAAGAAAAGTTGATGAAATCTACCAAAATAGAACAAATAAATATTATGAAATGTGGATTCATCACATCCCCACACTTAAAAAATAGCATGTCCTCATGCTATACTAAAGAAAGACAAGAAGGGAAATCAATAATTATTTAATGTAACTATCTATATGCAATCTATCTATATGTATGTAACCATTCTACCTTATACTATCTAACTATATGCATTTGCTTAGTCCAAGTAAATCAATTTCCCAGAAAGCATCTATATAAAGCAAGGGCAAAGACAATCATATCCAAATCACATTCATAATTGAATTGAGTCATGTAAAAGAATTTAACAAACTTACAAGATAACAATGATCATAGGTGAAAATATGGAATTGAGTAATTGAACCCTCACCGGATGTGTATATACACTCTAGTCACTCAAGTGTCTAGGGTCAATCCACTCAATTCTCCTCTAATCATGTTTTTTAAAGTTTGTTCTTCATCTAACCAACCAACAAAAATTTAATGTACATATGCAAAAATCATGAGGACTTTTTAAGGTTGTAATGGGGCTAAGGATAAAGGTAAGAAAATATATATAGCTAAGTGAGCTTGCATTCGAATCTTTGATTAATGTAAATTCTCACCTAACACATACACAATGATAAACCCTAATTTTGTGGTTTATCTTGTGCTTAATTTAGGGGATTTTATCAACTTTTCTCACATTCATTCAATGAAATAGCATGGTTTTGTAATTCTCCCTGAATTTGTGCTTAAGTGTGAAAACATGCTTTTTAGGCCTTAAAATAGCTAAATCTAATTCACTTTAATTCTATTCGATGTCTTGATATGTTTGTTGATTGATTTTAGGTTCATAAGGTAAAGATTGGATTGAAGGAATGAAGGAAAAGCATGCAAAGTGGGAGAACTCATGAAGAAATGAAGGAATCGCTAAGCTGTCAATCCTGACCTCTTCGTACTAAAATGATCATAATTTGAGTTACAGATGTCCAAATAAGGCGGTTTCAGTTGCGTTGGAAAGCTAAAATCTGGGGCTTCAAAATAATATAAAATTTGCTATAGTTTCCTTGAAGTTAGGTGATGCGCACGCGTCCTCCACGTGCACACGTCGCAGGATCAGCGTGGGCCATCTTGAGCAACTCGTGGCCAGCGATTTCTGAGGCATTTTGGGCCCAATTCAACTCATTTCTGATGCTATTAAACCCAAGGATTGAGGGGGAAATGAACCAAGTAGTCATAGTAGAGTTTTCATCATGTTTTAGGGTAGAATTCTAGAGAGAGAGGCTATCTCTTCTCTCTAGATTTAGGATAGAAATTAGGGTAAAGTTAGGTTAATCTCTCTCAAATTTCTCTTTCAATTCTTGTTTTGATTTCAATTCTCTTTATATTTTAGTGTTTTATTGTCTTAATCTTCTTAGTTTCTCTTGTTAACTTCTTATTTTTCTCTCTTTTATGTTGATGAACCATTGTTGGATCTTGATTTCTTCTAATGCAATTTTATGTTTCTATGTCCTTTTCATGTTCATCTTAATTGCTAATTTGCTATTGTTGATTTCTTGCTTATGATAGTTATGGGTTTTGTTAATTCTAGTATTTTGTGATGTTTACTTTTATTGCACTATAGGTGTTTTTCTCTAGTTTTTGAGTAGTTTCCTTTACTCTTGGCCTAGGCTAAGGGGATTGAGTGACCTTGAGTCATTGGGTCTCAATGAATTGGTGATTTGAGAACCTTATATGGTCAATTTGATACCCATTGACGCTAACCCACTACTAAGCTAATTGGTAGGTAGGTTAAGACTTATGGGTTGATGTTGATCAAGCCTATTTGACATACTTCAAGCTTAGGAGTAGACATTAAACGTACTTAAAGCTTTTAGAAGTAGACTTAATGGGTTGGTCCCTCATAATTATCAATATATGGTTTGTAGACAAGGATGGTGATCTCAATTACCTAAGTCTAGCCAAGAGTTCTTCCTCTTATTTTAGTAGTACTTGTTATTTACTTTCTTGCTTTTATATTTTCTTGCCAATTATAAAATCAAACCCCCTTGCATCTTCATAGCCAATAATTGATCACTTCATTGCAATTCCTTGTGAGATGACCCGAGGTTTAAATACTTCGGTTAACTTTTATTGGGGTTTGTACTTGTGACAACCAATATTTTTGCATGTGAGGATTCTTTGTTGGTTTAGAACTATACTTGCAACGAGATTTCATTTGTGAAATTCTAAATCGTACAAGAAACCGAACATCAAAATGGCACCGTTGCCAGGGAATTGCAATGGTGCTATGTTATTGGCTATTGTGAATATGTGAATATGTTTGCCTTTTTCTTGTTTGTTAGTTCTTCTTAGGTTTAGGACTTTGTTGCTTATTTTTGTTATCTTTGTTTTTATTTGCTACTATGAATTCTCACTGTTTTGGCTATGAGTTTGGTTCAAATTATGTTGTAGGAAATGAAAACTACAATGATAATATGCATCAAGGATGGAACAATCAAAGGTGGGAGGAGCCTCAAAGGATTGATCAACCTCCTTGGCTACAACCTTTCCCGGTCCCTTATAGGTATAATTCCACTCCTAATGCATATCAATCTAATGGATGTGGTGACCCTCATTGTGGTTGTCAACAACCACTACCATATGCCTATGAACCACCCCTTCAACATGGTTTTGAATCACCTTACTCACAAGCCTTCTACCACCAAACACCTCCATATGACCCTAATACTTATCCACCATACCAACCACCTTATGAGTCATATGAACCATACATCGGACCACAACGATTCCAACACAATTACTCCTAAGAACCACCTCCATATATACCATCTTCATACCCTTACCAAGAAGAACCATCTTCCAATTATGAATTCTCCCTCCCAAATAATGAACCCTCTCTCCCACCACCACCTCCAATGGATGAGTCTCTCCAAGGAGATATTAGCTCTTACCTCCAAAGGCAAGAAGAGACGCAAAAGGAGTTTAAGGAGCTGGAAGCCAAGATGGCTATCATGGAGGAAGCCATTAGCAACATATACTCATCATGCCTAAGCCTATGCGATCAAAGCACTTCCATTGTTGAATGTGGAGAAGCAATCAAGGAGCATAGTGAGGGAGTGAGTTTGGAGCTTTAAGGTGGAGAAGCGGAGTTGAAACAATGATTGCCACATGGGGAGACAATTGAGCCAGAAGAAGTGGTTGAAGTCTTAGGAGATGTTGGAAGTCCATGGGAATGTAGAATCATAGAGCCCTCTTCAAAGAAGCTTGACATTGATGTTGAGGAGGGTGCATAACCTCCAATACATATCCTGGTTGAAGATTTTGAAGAGGTTGATCAAGAGATGGATTCAATCATTGATGAATTCTTGTGTACAATTAAATCCTCTCCCATCGGGCTTGACATAGAGAGTAAAGAAGAAGATACCTCGCCTCCCATACCCTTGGTAAGCAACGAAGAAAAGATTGAATTGGAAGGAAGCTACTAAGAGGAAGAGGTTGAGCAAGAAGTAAGCTCCATCATTGAAGATGATTCCACACCACCCAATGTGTCTTTTGAAATTGATGAACCTACCTCATTGTGTTATGAAATTGATGACAAGGAGGACCGTGCACAACCTCCGACATATGATTTGAGCATGAGGGGTGTATAGAAGAAGTTGGTGAACAAAGAATTGAAATTGAAGAAGCTTGCAAAGAGGTGGAAGTTGCAAAGGAAGAGAACAAGGGAATGGATCTCGCATTGGCTAAGTGTGGGGAGATTCCCCTTCCTAAATCTCCATCCTACACAACTTTCAAGTGGGTAAAATTCTTATCCCTAAGCTTCACTTTCTCACTTGAATATGATTTGATTGAAAATGATGGTCAACTTAGAGCTCTTTGTGGAGTTAAGAGTATGAGAGAATTGTGTAATGGTTGGAAAAATAATGTTAGGCTCATTAAGGTTGAACCCTCAAGGCATAGATCCCATGGTTGGAAGAGTGAAAAATTGAATGGGTCTAGGAAGTTGTTTGGAGGCTTCAATGAGAATTCGGCTTGTCTACCACCCAAGTGGAACCATGATGATCAATTAAAAGATGGGTGTGAAAATAAGATATGGGATCCCGGATCACAACATGAAGACCAATTTTGGGAGCTCATATCTTGGGAGGAACTTCACCCAAGCTTGGTGAAGACGGTTGGAAATTCTGATAACCGTTTGAGGAGCAAGCATTCTTGGAGGTTCAAGGATGAATACAAGCATAAACCACCTTGACAAGGAGCCTCCCAAATGTCCAACTTAAGGACTTAAACTAAAAGTGCTAGGTGAAAGACACCCCACCATGGTAAACTCTTTCCATTCTCTTGTATATATAATCAATGAATACATTGAGTTGCCATTGTTAGGTAGTATTCTTCTTTGCATATTCCTGTTTATTTGGTGTTTTAGTTGTTAGCTTGTTTGATTAGATTTGTGCCTTAAGTTGTAGAGTAGTTGTTGTTGAGTAGTGTTTTACTTGAAGTGTAAGTTTTGTTTGCTTTGTATTTTAAAATTTTTCAAAAACCAAAAATATTTGTTGTTAAATTTGAATTTTGATTGCTTTAGAATGCTTGTAGATTAGGAGAATGCTCAGTTTCTGTTTTCATATGTTAAAAAAAGAAAAAAAAAGGGGGGTGTCCACGCGTGGGCGTCGATTGCGTTTTTACAACTCCTGGTACAAAACCAGAGAGTTGTGCGAAGTTTGTGCGAGAACTGTGCGAAGACCCACGCGTTACGCGTCATCTGCATTTTCTATGTCTCACACATACGCGTGGAGGACGCTTACGCGTCGCTTGTCCTGCCTGCTTTCCACGCGTACGCGTGGATGAAGCGCGCGCGTCGATTCCGCGCCCTGCCTCCCCTGTTTTCTGCTCTGTTTTCTTTTTTCATCCTCTCTTCTTTTCTTTCTTCTTTCTTCTTTCTTCTTTCTTCTTTCTCCTTTCTTCTTCTTTCCTTTTCTTTTCTTCTCGCCTTTCATATTCTTTCTTCTTCCTTTCTTACTTTTTTCTTCCTCTCTTTTCGAATTTCCACTTCTCATTTTCTTATTTTTTTTCATTTTCTTTCACATGTTGCATTTGCATATTATCATCCATTGCATTTTAATTTCGTTCTTATAACTTGTTTTTAGTTTCTTTTCTAAATTCCTTATTTTAATAATGGTGTTGAATTCTCTTACTCAATTGTTGAAAATTTCTTGGTTAATCTTGGTGCTTCGTGACTTGTTTGGCATTAATTGTAATATTTGCTCTACACACAAGATTAGTGCTTTAGTCCTTCCTAACTCATTATCCCTTGTTTTTGTACATTATTGTCATTGAGTTAGGATAGGACCAAATGCTCTCATACTTATCACTAATCTTGTTTGTGTCAATTCTTACTTAAACTTGATGCTCTTCATGTCATTTGCTTATGCTCTGATTTTACTATTGCATCAAGTATTAGTAATATGCCTTAGTTTACATTGTTTTCTCACTTATATGCGTAACTAATATGTAGTGAGAACCCTACTCTCATTTGGCATTAGCTCCCGCCTATGTTCTATTTGCTTTAATATCTTTGTTGTAGGCTTGATTTTCTTTCTTTTTCTTCCCTTTTAGGTTGGCCACCAAAAGAGAAAAAGGAAAAGCTTCTAAATGGAGCAACAAACAAGCCCGCACGCACAACCTTTTGAAGGAGCTCATCAATTGTAGCAACTTGTCCACCTTACTCTTCTTTGTATGCACCGAGGATGGTGCAATCTTCAAGTGTGGGGAGGTCATTCGACCGATCTCTATGGGTAACAATTTTCTTTTTTCACCACCAATTTTTCAATTTTTGTCTTTGTTAGATTAGTTGTTGCATTGCATGATAGGTTGTATGATAGTTAAAATTTGTACATATTTTACCACTTCTTTTTATGTTAGGACTACTTGGTTAGGGTGATGATTTCTTTTCCAAGAAAAATTGTTTTAGGGAACCTTGCCAATTTGAAAAAAAAAAATTTGTTGAACTTGCTTGAAAAAATTTATTTTGGAACATGATTTTTGAGCTAAAAACACAAGCATGTGAGTTTTGAGTCCAATTGCGTGGTTACATCTTATAACCACTTATTTTAATTCTTGTGTGTATTATTCTCTTTCTATGATTGTAATCTTTGATTTGTTTGATTCTTTATGTCCATTATTCCATGTATACATGCATTTATATAATTGAGGCCATCATTTAATTTAGCTCACTTACCCAAATAGCCTACCTTTCATCAACCATTGTTAGCCAATCTTAAGCCTATTTAATCCCTTTTGTTCTTAATATTAGCACATCACTACCCCTAAGTGAAAAACAATAAATGTCCTTAATTTGGATCTTTGATTAGTTTAGGCTAGTGAGAGTGTGTATCATTTGGGTATGGGAAACTTGGGACATTGGTTGAGGTAAAACAGTGTTTTTGTATTTTTATTGAAAATATTGGGAATTTGGTACATACTCATGCATTAAATATATAAAACCATATGCATTGATATGTTTGTATATACTTTAAAGAAAAAAAATGATTAAAAAAACAAAAAACAAAAAACATAGAAAAAAAAAGAATATATATATAGAGAGAGAGAGAGAAATGCAATAAAAAAGGGACAAAAATGTCCCAAAGTAAAGTAATAATAACAATGCATATGGAATGTGAATTAAAGAGAATGCATGAGTATGTGAAAAAAAAAAGTGGGAATCATGGGTAGCTAGGTATTGTATTAGAATTGTATAGGTTGTTATATGTGTTTAGTGAGAACTTAGGTTAATCAAAGATTCAAATTTCAAGCTCACTTGACCATATACATCCTTACCTTGACCCTAGCCCCATTACAACCTATGAATAAGTCCTCATGATGAATGTATGCATGCATTGAATGATTGTTGATTGTTAGATGAAAAACAAATCTTGAAAAGCATGATTAGAAGAGAATTGAGTGATCAACCCTACACACTAGAGTGACTAGAGCGGATACACTTCCGGTGAGGGTTCGATGCTCAATTCCTTGTTCCCGGCTTTCATGAGCTTTCTTCTTGCAAGTCTATTTGAACTTCATTTTGATATTTGAATTAGTAGAGTTTGTGAGTCATCATATGACCTTTGCCCTACTTGCTTATATATGTTCTTGGAGATTGATTCATTTTTAACCAAGTAGGTAGAATCACTTTGCATTTAGTTGCATGTATGTAGATAGGAGCATATAGTTTATTTGCATTGAATAAATGTTCATACCCCTTTTCTTGTCCTTCTTTATTCTTAGCATGAGGACATGCTTGGTTTAAGTGTGGGGAAGTTTGATAAACTCCAATTTTGTGATTTATCTTGTGCTTAATTTAGGAGATTTTATTAACTTTTCTCACATTTATTCAATGAAATAGCACGGTTTTATAATTCTCCCTGAATTTGTGCTTAAGTGTGAAAACATGATTTTTAGGCCTTAAAATATCTAAATATAATTTACTTTAATTCTATTCGATGCCTTGATATGTTTGTTGAGTGATTTCAGGTTCATAAGGCAAAGATTGGATTGAAAGAATGAAGGAAAAGCATGCAAAGTGGGAGAACTCACGAAGAAATGAAGGAATTGCTAAGCTGTCAATCCTGACCTCTTCGTACTAAAATGATCATAACTTCAGTTACAGAAGTCCAAATGAAGCAGTTTCAGTTGCGTTGGAAAGCTAACATCCGAGGCTTCAAAATGATATAAAATTTGCTATAGTTTCCTTGCAGTTAGGTGATGCACATAGGTCACCCACGACTCATGGCCAGCAATTTCTGAGACATTTTGGGCCCAATTCAACTCATTTTTGATGCTATTGAACCCAAGGATTGAGGGAGAAATGAACCAAGTAGTCATAGTAGAGTTTTTATCATGTTTTAAGGTAGAATTCTAGAGAGAGAGGCTCTCTCCTCTCTCTAGATTTAGGATAGAAATTAGGGTAAAGTTAGGTTAATCTCTCTCAAATTTCTCTTTCAATTCTTGTTTTGATTTCAATTCTCTTTATATTTTAGTGTTCTATTGTCTTAATCTTCTTAGTTTCTCTTGTTAATTTCTTATTTTGCTCTCTTTTATGTTGATGAATCATTGTTGGATCTTGATTTCTTCTAATGCAATTTTATGTTTCTATGTCCTTTTCATGTTCATCTTAATTGCTATTGTTGATTTCTTGCTTATGATAGTTATGGGTTTTGTTAATTCTAGCATTTTGTGATATTTATTTTTATTGCACTCTAGGTGTTTTTGAGTAGTTTCTTTTACTTTTAGCCTAGGCTAGGGGGATTGAGTGACCTTGAGTCATTGGGTCTCAATGAATTGGTGATTTGAGAACCCTATGTAGTCAATTTGATACCCATTGACGCTGACCCACTATTAAGCTAATTGGTAGGTAGGTTAGGACTTATGGGTTGATGTTGATCAAGCTTATTTGACGTACTTCAAGCTTAGGAGTAGACATTAAACGTACTTAAAGCTTTTAGAAGTAGACTTAATGGGTTGGTCCCTCATAATTATCAATATATGGTTTGTAGACAAGGATGGTGATCTCAATTACCTAAGTCTAGCCAAGAGTTCTTCCTCTTATTTTAGTAGTACTTGTTATTTACTTTCTTGCTTTTAAATTTTCTGCCAATTATAAAATCAAACCCCCTTGCATCTTCATAGCCAATAATTGATCACTTCATTGCAATTCCTTGTGAGATGACCCGAGGTTTAAATACTTCGGTTAACTTTTATTGGGGTTTGTACTTGTGACAACCAATATTTTTGCATGTGAGGATTCTTCGTTGGTTTAGAACTATACTTGCAACGAGATTTCATTTGTGAAATTCCAAACCGTACAATAAACCGAAAATCACACAACCTACACAATTCTAATATCAAACTTAGCTACCCATATTCTCACTTTTACATATACACACACTCATGCATTAAATTTAATTCATCACATATGCATTAATTTTTATTGAATTTCTTATGAGCGGATATTTTATACGCTTTTTGGCATCATTTATTTTCACATAGTTTTTGTTAGGTTTTGTTTAAGTTTTACTATATTTTCATAGATTTTAGTGCAAAATTCATATTTTTGGATTTTACTTTGAGTTGTATGTTTTATGATGATTTCAAGTATTTTCTGGTTGAAATTGAGGAGCTTTGAAAAAGTCTGAGATAGAGACAGAGAAAGGATTGCAAATGCTATCGGATTCTGACCTCCATGCACTCGAAGGAGCATTTTTGGAGCTACAGAAGTCCAAATGACGCGCTCTCAACAGCATTGGAAAGCTAACATCCAGGGCTTTTCAGCAATATATAACAGTTTATACTTTGCTCAGCGCCAGCTGACGTTAGGGATTTTTGCTAGTAAAGAAGTTCATAAAAACAGTCGCGTTGTAGATATAGTCTCTAAACCAACAAAAATCTCTTCGTGCAAACGTTTTGGTTGTCACAAGTAACAAACCCCTTTAAAATTGTTAACCGAGTATTTAAACCTCAGGTCGTCTTCTCAAGGAACTGCAGGGTAGTATGTTCTTATTATTGGTTATGGAGGTAATAAAAATCGGGGTTGAGAGTGAAGAGTAGATATGACAAATAATTTAAATGGCAATTAAAATAAATAAATACTGTAAAGCAAACTTTTGGCAAGGTAAGAGAAATTGGAAGTCCAACTTAGTTATTCCTCTCAACAATAGTGAAAGTTGAATCTTAATTCCACTTAGTTAACCTTTACTAAAGTAAAGAAAAGTCAAGGGACTAATTAGTTTGACCTTCGAATCCTATTTATTTCCTAAAAAAAAGTTGGGATTATTGAAGTTCAGTTCAATTAGCAAGATAACGACTATCAATTATGCTGAGTTTAATAATGTTGAGTTACTGATTTCTTAACCAAGACTAAAAAGGGAAAAAGTAAAATTGTTGGAATAAAAATGTCCTTAGATGGGAAGCAATAATAACTTAAATTAAAGAGAACAATAATAAACTGAAATACCTCAAATAATCATTAATTCAAATAATAATCTATAACATGGAATAATTCATAAGCCAATTGGGCAACATCTGTAGATACGAATAAAAGCATTAAAGTAAAAGTAGCATAGAAACATGAATTAAAGTAAATATTAAACCTGGATCGAGAGTCACTCTTAAAAACTAAGAGAAGTCCTAAATCCTAATCCTAAGAGAGAGAGGAGAGAATCTCCCTCTCAAAACTAAATCTAAATCATGGAAAGTAATAAAAATGCGAGCTCTCTTTGAATGGATGTATTCCCCCACTTTATAGCCTCTAGTCTGTGTGTTCTGTACCTGGATCTGGGCCAAAAGGGCTTCAGAAATCGCTGGGGGCATATTCTATAAATTCTGATACGTGGCCTCTGCCACACGTCCGCGTGGGTCACGCGGTCGCGTCATCTGGAGTTTTCCTTGTGGCGCGGTCGCGTCGGTCACGCGTCCGCATCGAATGCGCTATGCTCAAGTCACGCGGTCGCGTCAGTCATGCGGCCGCGTCACTGCTTCTTCGCTCCTGGCACGCGATCGCGTTGTCCATGCGATCGCGTGGATGCCAGTTTCTTCAAAACTCTGTTTCGCACTTTCCTTCCATTTTTGTACATTTCCTTTTTCATCCTTTAAGTCATTCTGTCTTAGAAAATCTGAAACTACTCAACACACTAATCACGGCATCGAATGGAAATAAAGGTAATTAAAATAATTAATTTTAAAGCTTAGGAAACATATTTTTCACGTACATCACATAATAAGGAAGGGAAAGTAAAACCATGCAATTAATATGAATAAGTGGGTGAAGGATTGAATAAATCACTCAAACTAAGCACAAAATAACTCATGAAATATGGGTTTATCAACCTCCCCACACTTAAACAATAGCATGTCCTCATGCTAAATCCAAGGTAAAGAATAAGGTAAGGTTAAAGTGGTGGAATGTTATGCAATGCAACCTATTCTAAATGCGTCTACCTAAATGAGTCATGCAATTCCAATTTATCCACTCATATATAAAGCTTACATGTAGTCAAATTAATTCACATTCTCAAGGAGTCATATATATATATATATAGCCAACCCTTAAATAATAAAGCATTTTAGCAAATGAGATGGAAAATAAAAATATTGTACAAACTTGCAAAACAATTAGTAAATTAAGCACAGATATATGTTGATGAGTTATTGAACCCTCACTGGATTTTATATTTACCCTCTAGTCACTCAGTATTTATTGGGTTTATTCACTCTACTTTTCTTTTTATTCTTACTTTCTATAACTTTGTTCTTCATCTAATCAATCAACAATTATAGAGTACAGTCATACCAAAAGTCATGAGGTCTTTAATTAAGGTTGTAATGGGGCCAAGGTAAAGATAAAGATATATGTATAAGGCTAAGTGAGCTGATAAGTGAATCCTTAATTAGACTAAGATCTCACCTAACATACATATTTAGTAGAACAAGCTTCTTTACCAATTTTTCCATATTATCCCACTTGTTGTTACATGCTCATGTTTCAATTTTATTTTTATCCCATGTGCATTACTTTTATTTTGCATTGGGGAATTCTTTTGTATCCTCTTTTATTAAATGCTGAAAAAAAACTTCTTTTTTTTATTGCACATGGTAATTGAATCACTTTGATTTCTCATGAGCATGCTTCCCAAATTTTATTCTATTTCTTTTAACTTTTCTACCTTTTGTTTCTATTATCCATGTTCCCAATAGGTTCCTCACATTTTAATCTATTCATAATTTTCTATCTTAAGCTAA
>NC_029785.2:107418352-107431634 GCF_000816755.2 Arachis ipaensis | reverse complement strand
TTCAAGTTCCTAGCTTACTTCCTTTTTATATTTTTCAATTTAACTATGCTATCTTATGCTAAAAAGGGTAAACTATACTAATTAATCCACTAATAAGTCAGAATTGCAAACTAAACTAAATAACAAAAAATATGAACAAAAAATGCAAAATGCAGAAATAGAGTAAAAATACATAAAAGCAGCAATGTATAAGTACTCAGAAAATAACAGTAAAAAGAAAAATACAGAAAAATACCCAAAATAAAAGAAAAAAGAGATGTAGTGGTTCACCAAAATAAAACGCCAGAGATGGCGACCTCCCCACACTTAAAATGAAGCATCGTCCCTGATGCTCAGTCAAGCCGGGTGTGAAGGGGTGTCATTGACGTTAGGATTTTCTGCCGGTAAAGAATTTCATAAAAACAGTCGCGTTGTAGATATAGTCTCTAAACCGACAAAAATCCCTTCGTACAAACGTTTTGGTTGTCACAAGTAACAAACCCCTTTAAAAATTGTTAACCGAGTATTCAAACCTCGGGTCGTCTTCTCAAGGAACTGCGAGGAAGTATGTTCTTATTATTGGTTATAAAGGTTGTAATCGGGGTTTAGAAGGTGAGAAGCAAGTAATTTAAATCACGAGTGAATTAAATGGTAATTAAAAATAAATAATAACTGTAAAACAACTTTTGGCAAGATAGGGGAAATTAGAAGTCCAACTTAGTTATCCCTCTCAACAATAATGAAAGTTGTATTTTAATTCCACTTGGTCAACCCTTGCCAGGGCAAAGGAAAGTTAAGGGACTAATTAAATTGACCTTTGAATCCTAATTATTTCCTAAGAAAAGGTTGGAATTATTTAGGTTCAGCTCAATTAGCAAGATAACGATTATCAGTTATGTTGAGTTTAATAACTGTTGAGTTACTGAATTCTTAACCAGGACCAAAAGCGGAGAAAGTAAAATTGCTAGAATAATTAAAAATGTCCTTAGATGGGAAGCAATGGCAACTTAAATCAAAGAGAACAATCATGAACTGAAAATACCTCAAATATCATAAATTCAAATAGCAATCTGTAACATGGAATAATTCATAAATCAAATTATAATAATCAATTCAAATGTTGGAATAAATAAATAAAAGTAAAACTAAAATAAAAGAACATTAAAACCTGGATCCAGAGTTACTCCCAAAACAAGAAGAAGTCCTAAATCCTAAGAGAGAGAGAGAATCTCTCTCTAAACTAAATCTAAATCATGAAAACTAGAAATTGGCGAGCTCTCTCTGAATGGATGCATTCCTCCACTTTATAACCTTTGGTCTATGCTGTCTGTACTTGGATCTGGGCCAAAAAGGGCTTCAGAATTCGCTGGGGGTTTAAGTCATTCTGCCTTTAGAAAATCTGAAACTACTCAACACACTAATCACGGCATCGAATGGAAATAAAGGTAATTAAAATAATTAATTTTAAAGCTTAGAAAACATGTTTTTCATTTACATCACATAATAAGGAAGGGAAAGTAAAACCATGCAATTAATGTGAATAAGTAGGTGAATGATTGTATAAATCACTCTAATTAAGCACAAAAGAACTCATGAAATATGGGTTTATCAACCTCCCCACACTTAAACACTAGCATGTCCTCATGCTAAATCCAAGGTAAATAATTAAGGTTAAAGTGATGGAATGTTATGAAATGCAACCTACGCTAAATGCATCTACCTAATAAGTTATGCAATTCTAATTCATCCACTCATATATAAAGCCTACATGTAGTCAAATTATTTCACATTCTCAAGGAGATATATATACATATATATATATAGCTAACCCTTAAATAATAAAGCATTTTAGCAAATGAGATGGGAAAGAAAATATTGTACAAACTTGCAAAACAATTAGTAAATATAAGCACAGATATATGTTGATGAGTTATAGAACCCTCACTGGATTTTGTGTTTACTCTCTAGTCACTCAGTGTTTATTGGGTTTATTCACTCTATTTTTCTTTTTATCCTTAATTTCTATAGCTTTGTTTTTCATCTAACCAGTCAACAATTATGGAATATAGTCATACCAAAAAGTCATGAGGTCTTAATTAAGGTTGTAATGGGGCCAAGGTAAAGGTAAGGATTTATGTATAGGGTTAAGTAAGCTAATAAGCGAATCCTTAATTAGACTAAGATCTCACCTTAACATACATTTTTAGCAAGATAAAACTTCTTTACCTATTCTCCCATCTTATCCCACTTATTGTTTACATGCTCATGTTTTTACTTTTTATTTTTATTCCATGTGCATTGTTTTTATTTTGCATTGGGGAATTTCTTTTGGATCCCCTTTTATTTAGATGCTGAAAAATAAAAATTTTTTTTTATACACATGGTAGTTGAATCACTTAGAATTTCTCATGAGCATGCTTCCCAAATTTTATTTTTATTCTTTTAACTTTTTCTATCCTTTTGTTTCTATTACCCATGTTCCCAAAAGGTTTCCCACATTTAACTCTATTCATAATTTTCTATCTTAAGCTAACCAAGGATTCACTTGGGATTTTCTTTTGTTTTTCTGCTTAAGGCTAGTAATTTGGCTAACTATAATAAAGGGGTTTTAAAAGGATTAAGGGGGCTAACAAGGGTGATGTAAAAGGTAGGCTAATTTGGGGTAAGTGAGTTGAAATCAAATGATGGCCTCAATCATTCTCTTGGTATGTATCCATTCTATATTCTATAACTGGACATATAGATTAAAGCAAAGGAAAGAACATCAGAATAAAAAGAAATGTAACACACAAAAATGAAATTATGGTTTGAATGCAACCATACAATTTAAGCTCAAGACTCACAGGCTGTGTGTTTTCTAACTCAAGCACCATATATTATTTATATATTGTATGCAGGTTTAGTTAAAAATTCCCATTATTCTCATAAAAAATTATTTAGGGTAGCTTTTAAAGTTTTAATGTTCCTCCTTGATGAAATGTTGTCAGCTTAACTACATCATGTAATGCTATATACAAGTTTTGTGGTTTTAAATCTGATATGTTCAATTTCCTAGCTTACTTCCTTTTTATATTTTTCAATTTAAACTATACTATCTTATGTTAAAAAGGGTAAACTATACTAATTAATCCACTAATAAATCAGAATTACAAACTAAACTAAATAGCTAAAATAAACTAAATGGCTAATGTATGAACTAAAGATGCAAAATGCAGAAAATAGAGCAAAAATACATAAAAACAATGTATAAGTACTCAGAAAATAACAGTAAAAGAAAAAGAGAAAAAATATAGAAAAATATCCAAAATAAAAGAAAAAGTATGTAGTAGTTCACCAAAATAAACGCCAGAGATGGCGACCTCCCCACACTTAAAATGAAGCATCGTCCTCGATGCTCAATCAAGCCGGGTGTGAAGGAGTGTCATCACTGGTAGGGATGGTAGCTGGGGTCTCTGTGGCGGTGGTGGGCTGAGAGTCTGGCTGCTGTAGAGGGGAGACTAACTGGATCGGGATCTCCGGATCTGCAGCCTAAGCTGGGGCATAACCTCCTGATGCGGGGCAGTCTGCTCTGTGGCTGCCTGCTGATGGGTCTCCGCCTGGGAATGAGGCTCCTCCTCATGCTCATCCTCCTCCTCCTCTGATGGCTCTGATGGTGTGTCGGGTTCGGAGGGGATGTCGGCGCCCTGTCTGATCATCAGCTTCATATGGGAATAGCGTCGCCTGCTGCGGCGCTCCAATCTCTCATACCGGCGCCTGTTACGGCGCTCCATCTGATCAAGCTGGCGGAATAGACGGTGCACGAGGCGATAAATCGGCTCAGAGGCGGGTGGAGGTGCAGTGGTAGCAGCAGGGGCAGCTGTGGATGAAGAGGGTCCAGCAGACGGAGGGGCTGTCTCATCAGTAGCAGTGACAGGTGGTGGTCTGTAGCCTAAAGCAAGGAAGTTCCTGCTGTGAGGAATGATCTTCCTGCAGTCCGCCGCTGGTGGTCTCTCATCGGCATCCTCCCAAGGTACATCAGCCTGACGGCCTAGCCGTGTAACCAAATAAGGAAAGGGGAGGGTGCCTCGGACGTGGACCCTGGCCATATAATGCCGGATAAAATGAGGTAAGTACTGGTCCTTACCCTCCAGCACACACCAGAGGAGGGTGATCATGGTAACTGGGATCTCAGTCTCGTGAGTACTCGGCATCACAAAATTGCTCAAGATCTGATGCCAAAGCCGAGCCTCATCATTCAAGTACACTCTCTTGATCCCTCTAGGCATAGTGGTGTTCTGACCCATCTCCCAAGGAACAGCAGGGTCGAGAGCTATCCGTGCCTTCACAGCATCCCAATCAAACCGCATCTGGCCCATGTCCTCCTCAGCCTGTGCAAAATCATCTGGCTGATCGGACTTGGCTGGGAGCTGGAGAATGGTCTCTATGGCCTCCTTAGTGACCAGAATTTGCTTTCCCCTCAGGTTCACTGCATCTAGGGTAGTAAGGTAGTAGTTGCAATAGAATTCCCGTACCCAAGATGCATTGACCTCTGTCAGTGGTCTCTCTAGAAAGAACTAGCCCCGTTGCTTGATTTGCTCAGTAGTGTATTGTTGGAGGGCTTCTGGAATCTTCAAGGTACGTTCCAGGTATAGATTTCTGGAGTTTGCAAAAGTCGGGTACTTCAGCTCATAGTACCGGTTTGCAAATTTAATAGGATCAGTCGAAGGGAGCAGCTGGTCAGCTTTTTCCTGCTGTGTGAAGTTCTTCTCCCGCCATGAGGAATCGTGCATTAGAGCAATGATGGACTGGGAGGAATCTCCTCTCTTGCGCTTGCCAGTAGCCTTGCCTTTGCCTTTCCTCTGTGAGGTAGACATCCTGAAAAACAGAAAACCAGGAATGGATAAAAAAAAATAGGAAGGCAAATAGGCAATTTAAACAAAGGAAACTCAAAGCGGTAAGGGAGATATAGAATAAGGAAAATGAGTAATTGAAATGTTATTGAATTAATGTTAAATGGAAAAAAAATCAATATGCCATAGGGAGAAAGTTAGAGGAAGTAAAAGTAATCAGAAAAGAGATCAAAAAGGTTAGTATGGTTAGGATTTGAAAAAGAAATTAGTAAATTAAAATCAGTGAGTTAGTAAAGTGCGGGTTAAAGTAAGTGGCATAGAGAAAAAACCATATAACAAGGATTCACAGGTAAGAATAGAAGTACTCATAATTGAACAAGCAATTTATGAACCAGGAAATCAAAAAGGATAAGAAAGTCTGCCATAGCATTCATGTAATGGTTTGGGTAAAGCAGAGTAAAACAGATTTCAGAAATGCCAAACCAAAACATGAATGAAAACAAAATTAAAAAAAATTTGGGCAGCATTCCAGCTAAAATTAGATTGTCCCAGAAAATAAACAGCAATCATATCAGTTCATATGAATTAAAAAATCAAGCTGCATGTACATAGATATAAAATAAACATAAAAACTCAATGTAAACAGCAGCAACATACAAGAAAGCAGCATATGAATCATGATTATAGCAGCAACAGATTTGCACATAGGATAAAACAGAAGTAAGAACAGTGCAAGTAAACAGACCTAGATCCACTAACCACAGCCTAAGCTACCTAACAACCTAAAAATCCACTACAACATGCAAGTCTAGCTATCCTAATCATGAACATAACCGGAATAAAAAATACAGAAAAGTGACGAACGGATAAAAAGGGTTGCGGGTTGCAGAACCTGGTAAGCGGAAGGGGTGGAACAGGGAAGAAGGTGGCTGCGGCGGCGTCCGGCGTGGTGGTGGGGCACGGTGTCGCAGTGGCTGCTGATGGGGGCAGTGGCGGCGAGGGTTTTTGGTTGGGAGAGGGAGCAGAGAGGGAGAAGAGGGTTGGGGGTGGGAGAGGGCTCGCGACTGATAGGGTTCGCGAGCTGGGGGGTTATATTTTCGAATCCATGCGGCCGCGTGGGGCACGCGGTCGCGTGGTTGGGGCGAAAATGGGAGTGACGCGATCGCGTGGGGTGCGCGATCGCATGAGGGGGAAAGGAAGGGTGACGCGATCGCGTGGGTCGCGCGATCGCGTCGCTGGAATTTGTGCTAAACGCACGACTCCAGCGCCGTTTTAGCGCAACTCTCTGTCTCCTTTTGGGGTGATGTGCAATCCATGCCACGCGATCGCGTCGCTCACGCAGTCGCGTGGGATTGATATTGTGCAAGTGACGCGATCGCATGGGGCATACGATCGCGTGGGCCAATTTGTGTAAAACGCACAAGGGCCGCACGATTCCAGCCTAACTTTCTGTTTGTTGGATCCTTATGCCGATATATATATCACGCGGCCGCGTGGGTCACGCGGTCGCATGGGTGGTGTTTTTCGCGATATGACGCGATCGCATGGGGCATGCGGTCGCGTCGTGCAACCCCTTTTTTTTTATATGCATGATTCCAGGTTTAATAAATTAAAATGAAAAAGGAAAAATGAAAGCAATTAACAAGAAATAAATTGAAAAAGAAGCGACCATACCATGGTGGGTTGTCTCCCACCTAGCACTTTTAGTTAAAGTCCTTAAGTTGGACATTGGAGGAGTATCCTGTTATGGTAGTTTATGTTTAAATAAGTCCAAAAATCTCCACCAGTGCTTGGAATGCCAATAGCCTCCGGGGTCCCAAACTAAGCATGTGAAGCTTCTGAGCAGCTTCAAACAAATTGTTAGGCTCCTGGGGTAACAAATGTCAGAATAAACCTCAGGATTCTAAGCCTTGCGTTTAAATCCGCCTCCGTCTTGGTCTACATGTCTCCATCCGGGCAGTTTAAAAAGTAGTATCTCACCGTGGTGACCAAACGTTCTCCATGATCCATGCAATTGAGCATGATACCAATCCGTGTACTTCGAGGTGAAGCGCGGAACCTTATTGAACCTGGTGCACCAGTTCTGAGTACGAGCCAATTCCCTCTTACTCTTAAAGCCGCAGAGAGCTCTAAGTTGGCCATCTGTTTCAAGAAAACCATATTCAAGTGAATAAGTAAAGCTATAAGTTAAGGATTGTACCCACTTGAAGCTTGTATTAGGTGGTAATGGCCTTGGAATTGGTGTTTTTGGTGGTTCTGCAAGTTTCGTTTCCTTGTGCTCTTCTGTGAATTCTTCCACTTCCTCGCAAAGATCTTCAATTGTATCTGTATCCTGGTCAAAGTCTTCTATGTCTTTCTCATCACTTGAGTCATAGATTGGAGGTTGAGAGAAATCTACCTCCGCATCATCTTCATATTCACTTGGGAAAAATTCTTCGATCTCAGAGAATTCACTTGCGGACGCAAGTTCATCACTAGGGGAACTAGACTTGTGACTATCATCATCAAGGAAGTTTGCTTCTTGGATTATTCCGTCTGATTCTTCGTAAACGACGTGCCTTGGAGATTGTACGGTATCCTCCTTAGCATCAACTTTAGCATCTCGGACGGAGTTTTCCTCAATTCTGGATTCCCAAGGAAGTTCAGCATCTCCTAGATCTTCAACTAACTCTTCTTCTTGAACAATGACAGCTTCTTCCACTTGTTCTAGTATGAATTCATTCTCTGTCTTGTCCACTGGAGTCTCTAGTATTTCTTTCATGCTACGCTCTTCATCGGGCTGTCCACATGGAGCTGTGGTTGATCCTTGTATATTTGAGCGTCTAGTGGCCCATTGAATTAGTGCTTGCTCCAGTTGTTGAATGGTTGTTTGAAATTTACTCACTGTTTCTTTTAGGCGATCCTTTACTTCGCGGTTTGCAAGACTTGGACATGATACAGAGGAAAGTGGTGATGATTGGGAACGATTGGATTGGTATTGGGGTAAGGAAGGATCATATGATGGTGAATGGTGAAGAGAAGCTTGTGAGTGTGGTGGTTCGAGGTTATGTTGAAAGGATGGTTCATATGCACGGGGTGGGGCTTGTTGGTAGTCTGCTGTAACTTCTATTTCCTTTAACAATATTAGAACCAAACTCAAAGCGAGAGGGGTGAGAGTTCATAGTAGCAAATAAGGATAAAAAGGAAAAACAAAAATAAATAAACAAGCAAAAGAAAAATATTTACAATAACCAATAATAAGGCACACGTTAGCAGTTCCCCGGCAACGGCGCCATTTTGACGTTAGGATTTTATGTCGGTAAAGAATTTCATAAAAACAGTTGCGTTGTAGATATAGTCTCTAAACCGACAAAAATCTCTTCGTACAAACGTTTTGGTTGTCACAAGTAACAAACCCCTTTAAAAATTGTTAACCGAGTATTCAAACCTCGGGTCGTCTTCTCAAGGAACTGCGAGGAAGTATGTTCTTATTATTGGTTATAAAGGTTGTAATCGGGGTTTAGAAGGTGAGAAGCAAGTAATTTAAATGACGAGTGAATTAAATGGCAATTAAAAATAAATAATAACTGTAAAACAACTTTTGGCAAGATAGGGGAAATTAGAAGTCCAACTTAGTTATCCCTCTCAACAATAATGAAAGTTGTATTTTAATTCCACTTGATCAACCCCAAATTATAATAATCAATTCAAATGTTGGGATAAAAGTAAAACTAAAATAAAAGAACATTAAAACCTGGATCCAGAGTTACTCCCAAAACAAGAAGAAGTCCTAAATCCTAAGAGAGAGAGAGAATCTCTCTCTAAACTAAATCTAAATCATGAAAACTAGAAATTGGCGAGCTCTCTCTGAATGGATGCATTCCTCCACTTTATAACCTTTGGTCTATGCTGTCTGTACTTGGTTCTGGGCCAAAAAGGGCTTCAGAATTCGCTGGGGGCGTATTCTGTAATTTTTGGTGCGTGGCCTCTGTCACGCATCCGCGTGGGTCACGCGGTCGCGTCATTCGGAGCTTTTTCTTGCCACGCGGTCGCGTCAGTCACGCGGCCGCGTCGCTGCTGATTCATGCTTGGCACGCGATCGCGTCATCCATGCGATCGCGTGGGTACCAGTTTCCTTAAAGCTCCGTTTTGCTTTCTCCTTCTATTTTAGTATGTTTCCTTTTTCACCCTTTAAGTCATTCTGCCTTTAGAAAATCTGAAACTACTCAACACACTAATCACGGCATCGAATGGAAATAAAGTTAATTAAAATAATTAATTTTAAAGCTTAGAAAACATGTTTTTCATTTACATCACATAATAAGGAAGGGAAAGTAAAACCATGCAATTAATGTGAATAAGTAGGTGAAGGATTGTATAAATCACTCTAATTGAGCACAAAAGAACTCATGAAATATGGGTTTCTCAATCATCACTAGTAGGGATGGTAGCTAGAGGCTCTGTGGTGGTGGTGGGCTGAGCGTCTGGCTGCTGTAGAGGCGGTGATGACTGGATCGGGATCTCCGGATCTGCAACCTCGATCTGATGCGTAACCTCCTGATGTGGTGCAGCCTGCTCTGTGCCTGCCTGCGGATGGGTCTCCTCCTGGGGCTCATCCTCCTCCTCTTCTGATGGCTCTGATGGTGTGTCGGGCTCGGAGGGGATGTCACCACCTTGTCGGATCATCAGCTTCAGATGCGAATAGCGTCGCTGGCTGCGACGCTCCAATCTCTCATACCGGCGCCGGTTACGGCGCTCCATCTGATCAAGCTGTCGGAATAGGCGGTGCACGAGGCGGTATACGGGCTCAGAGGCAGGTGGAGGTGCAGTGGTGGCAGCAGGAGCAGCAGTGGATGAAGAGGGTCCAGCAGACGGTGGGGATGTCTCATCAGTAGCAGTGAAGGGTGGTGGTCTGTAGCCCAAAGCTAGGAAGTTCCTACTGTGAGGAATGATCTTCCTGCAGTCTGCCGCTGGTGGTCTCTCATCGGCATCCTCCCATGGCACGTCAGCTCGACGGCCTAGCTGTGTAACCAGATACGGAAAAGGGAGGGTGCCTCGGACGTGGACCCTAGCCATATAATGCCGGATAACGCGTGGTAGATAAAGGTCCTTACCCTCCATCACACACCATAGGAGGGTGATCATAGCAGCTGGGATCTCCGTCTCATGAGTACTCGGCATCACATAGTTGCTCAAGATCTGGTGCCATAACCGAGCCTCATCATTTAAGTACGCCTTCTTGATCCCTCTAGGCATGGTGGTGTCCTGACCCATCTCCGAAGGAACATTTGGGTCGAGAGCTATCCGTGCCTTCACAGCATCCCAATCAAACCTCATCAGGCGCATGTCCTCCTCAGCCTTTTTATAACTATCAAGCTGATCGGACTTGGCTGGGAGCCGGAGAATGTCCTCTATGGCCTCCTCAGTGACCAGAATCTGCTTTCTTCTCAGGTTCACTGCATCGAGGGTGGTGATGTAGTAGTTGCAGTAGAATTCCCTGACCCAAGATGCATTGACCTCTGTCAGTGCTCGCTCCAGAAAGAACCAGCCTCTTTGCTTGATTTGCTCAGTGGTGTACTGCTGGAGTGCTTCTGGAATCTTCAGAGTTCTCTCCAGGTATAGATTCCTGGAGTTTGCAAATGCCGGATACTTCAGCTCGCAGTATCGGTTTGCAAATTTTATTGAATCATTTGCAGGGAGCAGCTGGTCAGCTTTTTCCTGCTGTTTAAAGTTCTTATCCCGCCATGAGAAATCATGCATTAGGTCAATGATGGACTGGGATGAATCTCCTCTTTTGCGCTTGCCAGTAGCTTTGCCCTTTCCTTTCCTCTGTGAGGCAGACATCCTGAAAAATGGAAAACCAGGATATATAAAAATAGGAAAGCAAGTAGGCATATAGGCAAAGAAAACACAAAGTGGCATGGGAGAATTTGAATGAGGTAAATGAGTTAAGTAAATGTGCATTAAGGATTGTATAGTAGTTTAAAAGTTTGAAAGGAAGAAGTTACAATCCAAAATGTATCAAAATTCAAGTTAAATAGACAAATTGTCGTTATGCCATGGTTAGAAAGTTAGAGGAAAGTGAAAAATCAGGAAAGATATTTTAAAAGGTTAGTATGGTGAGAATTTGAAAAAGAAGTCAGTAAATTAAAATTAGTGAGTCAGTAAAAAGTGGGTTAAGGTAAGTGGCATAAAGAAAATATTCCATGTAACAAGGATTCATAGGTAGGAACTATAGTGACTCATAACCAAACAAGAAAAACAAGTAGATGCTGATTCAAATAGATATAAAGAAAGCAAAAGTTGGAATCAAAACATCACAAATGCAGTTTATAAACTAGGAAATCAAAAAGGATAAGAAAGCATGCCCACGGGGGTCGGAGATGGTGGTTGGGTGGTGGTGCGGTGGTGGCTGGGGTTTGGAGGAGGGGAGAAGAAAGGGTTGGGGTTCAGGGGGGTGGCGCGATAATAGGGTTCGCGTGATCTGAGGGGTTTTAAATTGGAATCCACGCGGCCGCGTGGTGCACGCGGTCGCGTGGTGGGGCTGAAAACGGAGGTGACGCGATCGCGTGGGTCGCGCGATCGCATGGAAGGGGTAGAAGAGGGGGTGACGCGATCGCGTGGGTCGCGTGATCGCGTCGCTGAAATTTGTGCTAGACGCACGACTCCAGCGTCATTTCGACGCAACTCTCTGTCTCCTGATAGTGTGTTGTGCAATCCATGCGACGCGATCGCGTCGCTCACGCGGTCGCGTGGGATTGTTTTTGTGCAAGTGACGCGATCGCATGGGGCATACGATCGCGTGGGCCAATTTGTGCAAAACGCACAAGGACCGCACGATTCCAGCCTAACTTTCTGGACGTTAGATATTTACGCCGATCTCCAGGTCACGCGATCGCGTGGATGACGCGGTCGCGTGGGAAGTGTAGTTCGCCATTTAATGCGATCGCATGGATGATGCGGTCGCGTCGCGTATCCCATTTTTTTTATATGTAAGATAAATGCAGAATGCAATGATTAATATGAATGCTATGCATGATTCCAGGTTCAATAAAGTAAAATGAAAAGAAAATAAAAATGAAAGCAATTAACAAGAATTAAATTGAAAAAGAAGCAACCATACCATGGTGGGTTGTCTCCCACCTAGCACTTTTAGTTAAAGTCCTTAAGTTGGACATTGGAGGAGCTTCCTGCTATGGCGGCTTATGTTTAAATTCGTCCAAAAATCTCCACCAGTGCTTGGAATGCCAATAGCCTCCGGGGTCCCAAACTAGGCATGCAAAGCTTCTGAACAGCTTCAAACAGATTGTTAGGCTCCCGGGGTGACAAACGTCAGAATAAACTCCAAGATCCCAAGCCTTGCTTTTAAATCCGCCTCCTTCTTGATCTACATGTCTCCATCCGGGCGGTTTAAAGAGTAGAATCTCACCATGGTGACCAAACGTTCTCTGTGATCCATGCAATTGAGCATGATACCAATCCGTGTACTTCGAGGTGAAGCGTGGAACCTTATTGAACCTTGTGCACCAACTCTGAGTACGAGCCATTTCCCTCTTACTCTTAAAGCCGCAAAGAGCTCTAAGCTAGCCATCTGTTTCAAGCAAACCATATTCAAGTGAATAAGTAAAGTTATAAGTTAAGGATTGTACCCACTTGAAGCTTGTATTAGGTGGTAATGGCCTTGGGATAGGTATTTCTGGTGGTTCTATAAGTTCTACTCCCTTCTGCTCTTCTGTGAATTCCTCCACTTCCTTGCAAGGCTCTACAATTGTATCTGTGTCCTGGTTAAAGTCTTCTATGTCTTCATATTCACTTGGGGAAGATTCTTCGACCTCAGAGAATTCACTTGCGGATGCCAGTTCATTACTAAGAGAATTTGACTTGTGACTATCATCATCAAGGGAATTTGTGTCCTGGGTTATTCAGTCTGATTCTTCATAAACAACTTGCCTTGGAGATTGTACAATATCCTCCTTAGCATCAACTGTAGCGTCCTTGATGGAGTTCTCCTCAGTTCTGGATTCCCATGGAGGTTCAGCGTCTCCTAGATCTTCAACCAACTCTTCTTCTTGAACAATGACAGCTTCTTCTACTTGTTCTAGTACGAATTCATTCTCTATCTTGTCCACTGGAGTTTCTGGTATCTCCTTCATGCTACGCTCTTTGTTAGACTGTTCACATGGGGCTGTGGCTGATCCTTGTGTATTTGAGAGCATAGAAACCCATTGAATTACTGCTTGCTCCAGTTGTCGAATGGTTGTTTGAAGTTTATTTACTGTTTCCTTTAGGCGAACCTCTGCTTCTCGGGTTACCGGATTTGGACATGATACATAGGAAAGTGGCGGTGATTGGGAGTGATTAGATTGGTACTGGGGTAAGGAAGGATCATATGGTGGCGAATGGTGAAGAGAATCTTGTGAGTGTGGTGGTTCGAGGTTATGTTGAAAGGATGGTTTATATGCACGGGGTGGGGCTTGTTGGTAGTTACAAGGTTG
>NC_029785.2:107410127-107417465 GCF_000816755.2 Arachis ipaensis | reverse complement strand
AGATCCTCTTGGTTCCATCCATCCTTGATTGGTTTGACCTTGATGCATATTCCTACTGTAACTTCTATTTCCTTCAACAAAGTTAGAACCAAACTCAAAGCGAGAGGGGTGAGAGTTCATGGTAGCAAATAAAGATAAAAAGGAAAAACAAAAATAAATAAACAAGCAAAAGAAAAAAATTTACAATAACCAATAATAAGGCACACGTTAGCAGGTCCCCGGCAATTGCGCCATTTTGACGTTAGGGATTTTTGCCAGTAAAGAAGTTCATAAAAATAGTCGCGTTGTAGATATAGTCTCTAAACCAACAAAAATCCCTTCGTGCAAACGTTTTGGTTCTCACAAGTAACAAACCCCTTTAAAATTGATAACCGAGTATTTAAACCTCGGGTCGTCTTCTCAAGGAACTGCAGGGTAGTATGTTCTTATTATTGGTTATGGAGGTAATAAAAATCGGGGTTGAGAGTGAAGAGTAGATATGACAAATAATTTAAATAGCAATTAAAATAAATAAATACTGTAAAGCAAACTTTTGGCAAGGTAAGAGAAATTGGAAGTCCAACTTAGTTATTCCTCTCAATAATAGTGAAAGTTGAATCTTAATTCCACTTAGTTAACCTTTACTAAAGTAAAGGAAAGTCAAGGGACTAATTAGTTTGACCTTCGAATCCTATTTATTTCCTAAGAAAAAGTTGGGATTATTGAAGTTCAGTTCAATTAGCAAGATAACGATTATCAATTATGCTGAGTTTAATAATGTTGAGTTACTGATTTCTTAACCAAGACCAAAAAGGGAAAAAGTAAAATTGTTGGAATAAAAATGTCCTTAGATGGGAAACAACAATAACTTAAATTAAAGAGAACAATAATAAACTGAAATACCTCAAATAATCATTAATTCAAATAATAATTTGTAACATGGAATAATTCATAAGCCAATTGGGCAACATCTGTAGATACGAATAAAAGTATCAAAGTAAAAGTAGCATAGAAACATGAATTAAAGTAAATATTAAACCTGGATCGAGAGTCACTCTTAAAAACTAAGAGAAGTCCTAAATCCTAATCCTAACAGAGAGGGGAGAGAATCTCCCTCTCAAAACTAAATCTAAATCATGGAAAGTAATAAAAATGCGAGCTCTCTTTGAATGGATGCATTCCCCCACTTTATAGCCTCTAGTCTGTGTGTTCTGTACCTGGATCTGGGCCAAAAGGGCTTCAGAAATCGCTGGGGGCGTATTCTGTAAATTCTGATACGTGGCCTCTGTCACACGTCCGCGTGGGTCACGCGGTCGCGTCGGTCACGCGTCCGCATCGAATGCGCTATGCTCAAGTCGCGCGGCCGCGTCAGTCATGCGGCCGCGTCGCTGCTTCTTCGCTCCTGGCACGCGATCGCGTCGTCCATGCGATTGCGTGGATGCCAGTTTCTTCAAAACTCCGTTTCGCACTTTTCTTCCATTTTTGTACGTTTCCTTTTTCATCCTTTAAGTCATTCTGTCTTAGAAAATCTGAAACTACTCAACACACTAATCACGGCATCGAATGGAAATAAAGGTAATTAAAATAATTAATTTTAAAGCTTAGGAAACATATTTTTCACGTACATCACATAATAAGGAATGGAAAGTAAAACCATGCAATTAATATGAATAAGTGGGTGAAGGATTGAATAAATCATTTAAACTAAGCACAAAATAACTCATGAAATATGGGTTTATCACCAGCACTTCACCCTCTTCCTGGCGTTGGACACCCAAAAGGGAGCAGTTGGCATCCAATGCCCAAAAAGGAGTCCAAAGCTGGCGTTCAACCCCCAAGAAGGATACTAGCTTGTGGAGTCACCCTTAACTCAGCCCAAATACTCACCAAGTGGGCCTAGGAAGTAGATTTTTGCACTACAAGACTAGTCTATCTTATTTCTGTAATCCTTAGTTATTAGATTAGTATATATAGGAGAAGATCACCCATGTTTAGGATCTTCTACCTCATCTTCTTTCCCCACATTACTTTCGAACATTACTTTTCTGTACAGTATGAGTCACTGACCTCCTATGTTAAGGTTAGGAGCTCTACTAATTCTTATGGATTATAATATCACTATTTTATTTCAATCTATGCTTGATTCCATTCTAAGATGTATCTTCATTCTTCATCATAATGAATTGGGAGTGTAACTTGACCGTCATCCCTATTTCACATGGGTTCTTGCAAGTCCTTGACAGGATAGTACTGAACCACATGCTTGATTATACATATCTTAGACGACTAATCCATGACTTCGTTGGGTACTTAGAGACATCAGTGTAGCCGAGGTACGAGGTGATTAGGGCCTTTGTGGTATAGGCTAGAACCAAGACACAACATTCTCTGATCCGGAAGATCTGACCTTGTCTGTGGCGCTTTGAGTAGGATTACCAAGGGAATGGACTGCTAGAGCTTCATCCCGTTTAAATTGGATGACCGCTGACCCGGCGTTTGATCTGAAGCAGAGGAGATTAATGGCCGCTGACCCGGCGTTAATCATTTACAGCCTGCCATGGAATGAATCAATCAGAAGTTGGAGTAGATGGTGAGAAAAGTTGATCCAGAAGGAAGAAGTATCTCCGAAGCCTCAACCGTTCTCTCATCACTGATTTCACATCTATCTAGTAACATTTTATTTATTTATTCTATTTTATGCATTTTTCGTGACAACTATATTTTCTATCTGCCTGACTAAGATCTACAAGGTAGGCATTGCTTGTTCAAACCAACAATCTTCGTGGGATCGATCCTCACTCACCTGAGGTATTACTTGGACGACCCGATGCACTTGCCGGTCTATCTGTGCGAATATTGCAGAGTCAATTTCGTGCACCAAGCTTTTGGCGCCGTTGTTGGGGATTGTTCAAGTTTGACAAACTACCGGACTATCTTGTTGCTTAAATTAGGTACTTGTTATGGTTTATTTGCTCTTTTATTTGTGTTTCTTGTTTTCTTTGTTAAAAACTTTTTAAAACCTTTTCTTTTCTTTAGTAATATTTTTCTTTTGTTTGAGTCTTGTGTCAATCTTTAAGTTTTATGTCTTTTTAAGTCTTTTCTTTTCTTTTCTTTTCTTTTCTTTTCTAACTTTTCGAAAATTAGAGTCTTTGGTTTCAAAATTCTTAAGTTTGGTGCCTTTTTGGTGTTTCTTGGTTTTTCTTTTCTTCGGCTTTTCGAAAATTGTTCTTGGTGTTCTTCCTTGTATTCAAAATTGTTCTTGTTATTTTTCTTATTTGATTTTAAAAATTTTAAGTTTGGTGTCTTTTTGTGTTTGCCCTCCAGAAATTTTGAAAATCTTGTCCTTAGATTTCAAAAAATTTTAAGTTTGGTGTCTTTTAGTATTTGTCTTTTTAATTTTTTAACAAAAATTCAAAAATTCAAATTTTAAACTTTCTTGTTATCTTTTCAAATCTTTGTCTTATCCTTCTCTTTACATTTAAAAATTTATCTTATCTTGTTTTAAATTCAATTTTTAAAATTCAAATTTCAAATTCTTATCTTATCTTAATTCAAATTCAATATTCAAGCTTCAAGAATTCAAAATTCAATTTTCAAATTTTAAAATCAAATCTTTTAAATTTTAAATTTTTTAATCTTATCTTATCTTGTTTGATTCTTTCCTTTTAAATTCAAATTTCAAATCTTTTGTTTGACTTTCTCTTTTTAAATTCAAAATTTTTCAAAATCAAATCTCTTATTTTAATTTCAAATCTTCTTTTAAATTTGGATTTCAAAACCTTTAAATTTTTAAATCTTATCTTATTTTGTTTCTCTATCTTGATTCTTTCTTTCTAATTTTGAAATTTTAAAATCTTTATTTGACTTTTTCTTTCCAAATTTCGAAAATCTCCTCTTAAATCTTGTTAGTTAATTGGTTGTCATATCTTCTCTCAATCTTTCTTTTTCTTATTTTTTTGAAATTTCTAAAATAATTTTCTTTATTTTCAAATTAGTTTTATATTTTATTTATTTATTTTTGAAATTTCAAAAAAAAATATTTTCTTGTTTCTTTGGAATATCTCACTGGGAGCTCTCTAGACTTTAACATAGAGACTCCCACTTTTTTTTGTCTCTTATTTGCAGAGGAACACCAAAATTACTATGGATCAGAATGAGAGTACTCAACCCAGAAGATCCTTGGGATCTTATACAGCCCCCACTCCTGACTTATATGAAAGCAGCATTAGTATACCTCCTATTGGAATAGCTCATTTTGAACTCAACCCACAGTTAATCACTCTAGTGTAGCAAAACTGCCAGTTTCAGGGACTTCCTCAAGAGGAGCCCACAGAATTCCTTGTTGAATTCTTGCAATATGCTGACACAGTATATACTGACGGAGTAGACTAGGATGTCTACAGGTTGTTGCTCTTTCCATTTGCTGTGAAAGGCCAAGCAAAGAGGTGGTTAGATAATCAACCTAAATCAAGCTTGAAAACATGGAGTCAGCTGGTGGATAAGTTTTTGAATCAATACTTTCCCCCAAAGAAGCTGACCCAGCTAAGACTGGACATTTAAGGTTTCAAACAAGAAGATAATGAATCCCTTTATGATACTTGGGTGAGATACAGGATGATGCTACGGAAAGGAGACCAAGGACGAGCACTGCTCACAATCCTTGGAAGGCTCTAAAAAGATGCAAATGAATATTCATTTTGCTGAGATTTTGGAACAATGGTCTCTCTCTACTGGAAGAAACCTCTCTGATGCAAAGAGAGACGAATTGGTGCTGAGGTTACAGAAGGATTACATGATTATCAAGGTCCTGAAACCTCCACTACCCCCTGACAAAGGAGGTACTTCCATGCAAAGTACAATTCTGAAGTCTCCTCCCTTGGTGAAAACTCATACAGTTTCCCCAGACATCAAACTTAAGTTTGGTGTTGGGCAGTCACCACCCACCAAGGAGGAAGGTCCCAAGAAGAAGATGCATAGGGGATAGAGAAACAATACAACCCTTACCCTAACAAACAAGGAGAATCAAGCTCATCACACTAAAAGAAAGCTTGTTAGGAGGAATTCAAATCTGAGGGCACTAATCTCCTCCTCTTATCTCATGGAGTCATTTCTATTAACCAACTGAAAGAAGAGGAAGAAAGTCAACAATCAAGTGTCAAGCTAGTGATGGTAAAGAAGCGCTTGTTGGGAGGCAACCCAACCATGAGTAGAGTACTTCTATTCTTATTTCTTCTGTTTACTTTCATTTGAGTTTATTTTAGTTTATTTTCAGAGTTTTCCCTTGTTTTTTAATGTTTGTGATCTTGTGCAGTACTTAGAACAGAGACAAAGGCATTGAAAGATGAAGAATAGAACACCTTGGAGTAAGTCCCTTGCTGGCATTGAACGCCAGCTAAGGAGGCAAGAGGGGCGTTCAACGCCCCAAATGGGTAAGAAAGCTGGCGTTGAACGCCACACAGGGAGTCCCTAATGGGCATTCAATGCCCAAAGAGGAGCAGAGGCCTGGCATTGAACGCCAGGATGAGGCCCCCAATGGGCGTCCAACACCCTATATGGAGTATGAAGCTGGTGTTGAATGCCAACTAAGGAGCAGGAGCTAGGCGTTCAACGCCCATAAGGGGGTGGTGCACGAAATTGTGATCTCTGGCAATGGCTCCAAAACTTGGTGCTCTAATCTCAATTCATAATTTGTCACAACTTCGATACAACTAACCAGCAAGTGCACTGGGTCGTCCAAGTATTCTTAGTGATGGGCTTGTCCTCTTCAATGAGGATGTCTCCCTCTATGTCAATCCCAGCCGAATTGCAGAGGTGGAAAATGAGGTGAGGAAAGGCTAACCTTGCCAAGTTGGAGGACTTGTCAGCCACCTTGTAGAGTTCTTGAGGTATAATCTCATGAACCTCCACTTCCTCTCCAATCATGATGCTGTGGATCATGATGGCCCGGTCTATAGTAACTTAAGACCGGTTGCTAGTAGGAATGATTGAGCGTTGAATAAACTCCAACCATCCTCTAGCTACTGGTTTGAGGTCAAGCCTTCTTAATTGAACCGGCTTACCTTTTGAGTCAATTTTCCATTGAGCTTCTTCCACACATATGTCCATGAGGACTTGGTCCAACCTTTGATCAAAGTTGACTCTTCTAGTGTAGGGGCGTGCATTCTCTTCCATCATTGGCAAGTTGAACGCCAGCCTCACATTCTCCGGACTAAAATCTAAGTATTTCCCCCGAACCATGGTGAGCCAATGCTTTGGGTTCGGGTTCACACTTTGATCATGGTTTCTAGTGACCCATGCGTTTGCATAGAACTCTTGAACCATTAAGATTCCGACTTGTTGAATGGGGTTGGTGAGGACTTCCCAACCTCTTCTTTGGATTTCAAGTCGGATCTCCGAATACTCATTCTTTGAGTTTGAAAGGAACCTCAAGGATCACTTTCTTCTTGGCCACAACTTCATAGAAGTGGTCTTGATGGACCTTAGAGATGAATCTCTCCATCTCCCATGACTCAGAGGTGGAAGCAATTGCCTTCTCTTTCCTCTTTCTAGAGGTTTCTCTGGCCTTTGGTGCCATGAATGGTTATGGAAAAACAAAAAGCAATGCTTTTTACCACACCAAACTTAAAATGTTTGCTCGTCCCCGAGCAAAAGAAGAGAGAAAGAAGTAGAAGAAGAAGAGAAATAGAGGAGAGGGAGAGAGAGTTGGTTTCGGCCAAGGGGTGAAGAGAGGGTTGTGTTGTGTGAAAATGAAGAGGGAATGAGGGGTTTATATAGGAGTGGGGAGGGGTTAGGGTTCGGCCATACATGGTTAGGGACAGCTTGGTTTAGCCGCTTAGGCCAGGATTTTATTCCTTTAGGCCCTCCTATCCACTGATGCTCAAAGCCTTGGGATCCTTTTTATTTGCCCTTGCCTTTTGGTTTTAAGAGCTTTTGGCTTTTTCTGCTTGCTTTTTCTTTTTCTTTCTATTTTTTTTTGCCTTTTTTTTTTCTTTTTTTTTCTGCAAGCTTTGTTCTTTGCTGCTTTTTCTTGCTTCAAGAATCATTTTTATGATTTTTTAGATTATCAAATAACATGTCTCCTTATCATCATTCTTTCAAGAGCCAACATATTTAACATTCTTAAACAACAACTTCAAAAGATATATGCACTGTTCAAGCATACATTCAGAAAACAATAAGCATTGTCACCACATCAATATAACTAAACTAAGTTCAAGGATAAATTCGAAACTCATGTACTTCTTGTTCTTTTGAATTAAAACATTTTTCATTTAAGAGAGGTGATGGATTCATAGGACATTTATAACTTTAAGACAAAGTTATTAACTACTAATGATCATGTAATGAAGACAAAACATG
>NC_029785.2:107409328-107410065 GCF_000816755.2 Arachis ipaensis | reverse complement strand
GATCGGTTGCTAGTGGAGATGATGGAGCGTTGTATGAACTCCAACCATCCTCTAGCCACAGGCTTGAGGTCCAGTCTTCTTAGTTGAACCGGCTTGCCTTTGGAGTCAATCTTCCTTTGAGCTCCTTCCACACATATGTCCATGAGGACTTGGTCCAACCTTTGATTAAAGTTGACCATTCTAGTGTAGGGGCGCTCATCTCCTTGCATCATAGGCAAGTTAAACGCCAACCTCACATTTTCCGGATTAAAATCTAAGTATTTCCCCCGAACCATTGTAACATAATTCTTTGGATTCGGGTTCTTACTTTGATCATGGTTCCTAGTGATCCATGCATTGGCATAGAACTCTTGAACCATTAGGATGCCGACTTGTTGAATGGGGTTTGTTAGAACTTCCCAACCTCTTCTTTGGATTTCATGTCGGATCTCCAGATACTCATTTCTCTTGAGTTTGAAAGGGACCTCGGGGATCACCTTCTTCTTGGCCACAACATCATAGAAGTGGTCTTGATGAGCTTTGGAGATGAACCTTTCCATCTCCCATGACTCGGAGGTGGAAGCTTTTGTCTTCCCTTTCCCTTTTCTAGAGGATTCTCCGGTCTTAGGTGCCATCAATGGTAATGGAAAAACAAAAAGCTTATGCTTTTACCACACCAAACTTAGAATTTTGCTCGCCCTCGAGCAAGATAAGAAAGAATAGATGAAGAAGAAGAAAAAAATATGGAGAGAAGGGGG
>NC_029785.2:107402073-107409233 GCF_000816755.2 Arachis ipaensis | reverse complement strand
TTTCTAACAAAATTCAAGAGAAAAGATTGAAGAAGAAGATAAACTATTATTGATTCATTGAATTACAATAGAGCTCACTAAACCCCCTACATAAACTTGATGTGCATAAACTTGATATGCTACGATTTAGGAAATTGCACGATCGGCAAAATTCATTCTCCTTGCATTATTGTTGTTGGGTTCGGCTACCATCTCCTTTACTTGTTCGAAATTTTCAATAAGGTTGTCTCTGGATTGTTGTAATTTAGCTTCTCTTAGTTTCCTCTTCAGAGTCCTTTTAGGTTCTGGATCAGCTTCAACAAGAATGCCTTTTTTCTTGTTCCTGCTCATAAGAAAGAGAAGAGAACAAGAAAGGAAGAGGAATCCTCTATGTCACAGTAAAGAGGTTCCTTATAGTTAGTAGAAGAAGAAAAGGAATAGGGGTGAAGAAGAATGAAGAATCCAAACACAAGGGTAAGGATAGGAGCAGTGATGTGAGATGAAGAGGGGTGTTAGTAGATGAATAAATAATTAGAAGGAGATGAGGGAGAAGGATTTTCGAAAATAATTTTTGAAAAAGAGTTAGTGATTTTCGAAAATAATTTTTGAAAAGTGTTAGTAATTTTTGAAAATTAAAATAAAAAATAAAAATAATTAGTTAATTAAAAAGAAATTTTGAAAAAGAGGGAAGATATTTTCGAAAATTAGAGAGAGAGAGTTAGTTAGGTAGTTTTGAAAAAGATAAGAAACAAACAAAAAGTTAGTTAGTTAGTCGAAGCAAATTTTGAAAAGATAAGAAGTTAGGAAGTTAGAAAAGATATTTTGAAATCAAATTTTTGAAAAAGATAAGATAAGAAGATATTTTTGAAAAGATATGATTGAAATTAGTTTTTGAAAAAAAAGATTTGATTTTTAAAATCACAATTAATGACTTGATTCACAAGAAATCACAAGATATGATTCTAGAACTCAAAGTTTGAATCTTTCTTAACAAGCAAGTAACAAACTTGAAATTTTTGAATCAAAACATTAATTGATGATGTTATTTTCGAAAATTATGAGATAAAATTAAGAAAAATATTTTTGAAAAATATTTTTGAAATTTTCGAAAATAACTAAGAAAAATGAAAAAGATTTAATTTTTGAAAAAGATAAGATTTTTAAATTGAAAATTTGATTTGACTCATAAAAACAACTAGATTTTTAAAAATTTTTGAAAAAGTCAACTCAAATTTTCGAATTTTTGAGAGAAAAGAGGGAAAATATTTTTTTGATTTTTAAATTTTTAATGATAAGAGAGAAAAACACTAAAAATGCTCAATGCATGGAAATTTTAGATCAAAATATGTGATGAATGCAAGAACACTATGAATGTCAAGATGAACACCAAGAACACTTTGAATGTCAAGATGAACATCAAGAACATGTTTTTGAAAAATTTTTAATGCAAAGAAAACATGCAAGACACCAAACTTAGAAATCTTTCATGTTTAGACTCTATGGATGCAAAAATGCACATGTAAAACAAGAAAAGATGCAAAGCAAGAAAATATCATGATCAAACAAGAAGACTTACCAAGAACAACTTGAAGATCATGAAGAACACCATGAATGCATGAATTTTCGAAAAATGCAAAATGAATATGCAATTGACACCAAACTTATAACATGACACATGACTCAAACAAGAAACATGAAAAATATTTTTGATTTTTATGATTTTATGAAATTTTTTGTATTTTCTTTTAATTTTTTCGAAAATCATTTTGAAAAAGAAAAATAAGGATTCCAAAATTTTTAATATGAATTCCAGGAATCTTATGCTCTTTAGTCTAAAGCTCCAATCAAAGGGTCAGGCATGGCTTAATAGCCAGCCAAGCTTTAGTATGTAACTCAGACATGACACGCCTGACATGCCCTACAGAGGAATTAGACATGGCTTTACAGCCAGCCGGGCTTCAACATGCTTCTTGAAATACTAGAATTCATTCTTAAAAATTCTGAAGAAAAATATATTTTTGAAAACATTTTTATTTTTAAAAAAAAAAATTTTTTCGAAAACAAAGGAGAAATTTTTTGAAAGATTTTTTTGAAAAATTTTTGAAAACTTTTTGAAAAGAAAACGAAAAGAAAGTTACCCAATCTGAGCAACAAGATGAACCGTCAGTTGTCCAAACTCGAACAATCCCCGGCAACGGCGCCAAAAACTTGGTGCACGAAATTGTGATCTCTGGTAATGGCTCCAAAAACTTGGTGCTCTAATCTCAATTCATAATTTGTCACAACTTCGATACAACTAACCAGCAAGTGCACTGGGTCGTCCAAGTAATAAACCTTACGTGAGTAAGGGTCGATCCCACGGAGATTGTTAGTATGAAGCAAGCTATGGTCACCTTGTAAATCTCAGTCAGGCGGATATAAAATAGTTATGGAGTTTTCAAAAATAAATAATAAACTAAGGATAGAAATACTTATGTAAATCATTGGTAAGAATTTCAGATAAGCGTATAGAGATGCTTTCGTTCCTCTGAACTTCTGCTTTCCTGCTGCCTTCATCCAATCAATCCGACTCCTTTCCATGGCTGGCTTTATGCAAGGGTATCACCGTTGTCAATGGCTACATCCCATCCTCTTGTGAAAATGGTCCAAATGCTCTGTCACAGCACGGCTAATCATCTGAGGTTCTCGATCATGCTGGAATAGGATTCACCCTCCTTTTGCGTCTGTCACTACGCCCAGCACTCGCGAGTTTGAAGCTCGTCACAGTCATTCAATCCCAGAATCCTACTCAGAATACCACAGACAAGGTTTAGACCTTCCGGATTCTCATGAATGCCGCCATCAATCTAGCTTACACCACGAAGATTCTGATTAAGAGATCTAAGAGATAATCATTCAATCGAAGGTAGAACGGAAGTGGTTGTCAGGCACACGTTCATGGGGAATGATGATGATTGTCACGTTCATCACATTCAGGTTGAAGTGCGAATGAATATCTTAGAAGCGGAATAAGTTTAATTGAATAGAAAATAGTAGTACTTTGCATTAATCTTTGAGGAACAGCAGAGCTCCACACCTTAATCTATGGAGTGTAGAAACTCTACCGTTGAAAATACATAAGTGAAAGGTCCAGGCATGGCCAAATGGCCAGCCCCCAAAACATGATCTAAGATAGCATACAACTGATCAAAGATATCTAATACAATAGTAAGAAGTCCTATTTATAATAAATTAGCTACTAGGGTTTACAGAAGTAAGTAATTGATGCATAAATCCACTTCCGGGGCCCACTTGGTGTGTGCTTGGGCTGAGCTTAAAGTCTACACGTGGAGAGGTCATTCTTGGAGTTGAACGCCAGCTTTTGTGCCAGTTTGGGCGTTGAACTCCACTTTTCAACTTGTTTCTGGCGCTGGACGCCAGAATTGGGCAGAGAGTTGGCGTTGAACGCCAGTTTTCGTCATCTAAACTCGGACAAAGTATAAACTATCATATATTTCTGGAAAGCCCTGGATGTCTACTTTCCAACGCAATTGGAAGCGCGCCATTTTGAGTTCTGTAGCTCCAGAAAATCCACTTTGAGTGCAGGGAGGTTAGAATCCAACAGCATCAGCAGTCCTTCTTCAACCTCTGAATCTGATTTTTGCTCAAGTCCCTCAATTTCAGCCAGAAAATACCTGAAATCACAGAAAAACACACAAACTTATAGTAAAGTCCAGAAATGTGAATTTAGCATAAAAACTAATGAAAACATCCATAAAAGTAACTAGATTCTACTAAAAACATACTAAAAACAATGCCAAAAAGCGTATAAATTATCCGCTCATCAGGGGGCAAGGAATTCGATTCCCTAGCCTCTCAGGACCAGTGGGTCCCACAGAATCTCCACCTACCCCACCTACCTCACCCTCTATCTCTCCCTCTTTCTTCTTCTTCTACTCTGTTCTTCCCTTTTTGTTCTTATTTGCTCGAGGACGAGCAAAGTTCTTAAGTTTGGTGTTGCAAAAGCTTTGCTTTTTTACTTCTACCATCCCTAAGTATGGCACCAAAGACTGGTGAAAAGCTCAAGAAAGAGGAAGGGAAAGACACTTGCCTCCCCTTCCCTTACCTCATATGTCACTTATGCAATTCAGCTAGAATTATCATAGAAGGAGACATTCCCATTGAGGAGGACAAGCCCATCACTAAAAGAAGGATGGAGCATGTTAGAGAGCCTACACATGCACCTCAACAAGAGCATGTGGAGCCACCTCAACAAGAGATCCCTGAGATGCCTTAAGGGATGTACTTTCCTCCCCAAAACTATTATGATCAACTTAACACCTCAATAGGGGAGCTAACTTCAAATGTGGAGCAACTGAGGGTGGAGCATCAAGACCACGCCACTATCCTCCATGAAATAAGGGAAGAACAACAGAGTCAAGAAAGAGACATAGAGTAGCTTAAACGCTCCATTGGATTCACTAGAGGGATTAGTAGCCGCCGTTACTAAGGTGGTCTCGTTCCCTTAGTCACCTTGCCTAAGTTATTTTTCTCTGTTTTCCATTAGGCGTTATATCTTATTGTTTATTTTTAGTGCATGATCATCTTTATTTATGTCTTAAAGCTATAAATTATTCCAAGCATCTCTCACCATACTTAAAAGAAAAATTTTATTTGAAAGAGAAAAGGGAGATACTTGAATTTCGAGTTATATCATAAGAATAGTTCAATTATCTTGATGTGGTGGCATTACTTTTACTTTCTGAATGTATGAATAAATAGTGCATATTTGATGTTGGAGTTAAGAATGTTGGATCTTGAAAGAATGATAAAAAAGAAGTATTATTGGTAATCTGAAAAATCCAAAAAGATTAATTCTTGAAGCAAGAAAAAGCAGCAAAAAAGCAAAAAAAGCAATAAAAGAAAAAAAAATATATAAATGCGAAAAAAAGCAAAAGAAAAAGAAAAAGCCAATATATCTTTAAACTAAAAGGCAAGAGCAAGGGTCCAAGGCTTTGAGCATCAATAGTTATGAGGGCCTAAAAGAAACAAAATATTGGCCTAAACAGTTCAAATGAGCTGCTTCCCTAATTATATGCTTATGGTGTGAAGGTGTCAAGTGAAAAGCTTAAGGCTGAGCAGTTAAAGTCATGATCCAAAGAAAAAAGAGTGTGCTTAAGAACTCTGGACACCACTGGCTGGGAATTCTAGCAAAGCTAAATCACAATCCTAAAGGGTTCACCCAGTTAAGTGTTTGTGGCGTTTATGTATCCGGTGGTAATATTGGAAACCAAAGCGCTTAGGGTCATGGCCAAGACTCAAAAGAAGCTGTGTTCAAGAATAAAAAAGAACTAAACTAGGAGAGTTAATAATATCATCTGAATTCTGAGTTCCTAAAGATGCCAATTATTTTGAGCTTCAAAGGAAAGTAAGATGCCAAAACTATTCAGAAGTGAATAGCCACTAGTCCCGCTCATCTAATTGAAACTGAGTGTTATTGAAAACTCTGAGATTTATTGTATCCTTCTCTTCTTTATAATCCTACTTTGTTTTTGGTTGCTTGGGGACAAGCAACAGTTTAAGTTTGGTGTTCTGATGAGCGGATATTTTATACACTTTTTGGCATCATTTTCATATAGTTTTTGTTATGTTTTGTTTAAGTTTTACTATATTTTCATAGGTTTTAGTGTAAAATTCATATTTTTGGATTCTACTTTGAGTTTGTATGTTTTATGATGATTTCAAGTATTTTCTAGCTGAAATTGAGGAGCTTTGGAAAAGTCTGAGTCAGAGACAGAGAAAGGACTACAAATGCTGTTGGATTCTAACCTCTGTGCACTCGAAGGAGCATTTTTGGAGCTACAAAAGTCCAAATGGCGCGCTCTTAACGGAATTGGAAAGTTAACATCCAGGACTTTCCAGAAATATATAATAGTCTATACTTTGCTCTGGAAATGAAGGTCCAAAACTGGCGTTCAACGCCAGCACTTCAACCTCTTCCTGGCGTTGGACGCCCAAAAGGGAGCAGCTGGCGTCCAACACCCAAAAAAGAGTCCAAAGCTGGCGTTCAATGCCCAAAAAGGGTACTAGCTCGTGGAGTCACCCTTAGCTCAGCCCAAACACTCACCTAGTAGGCCCAAGAAGTGGATTTTCGCACTACAAGACTAGTCTATCTTATTTCTGTAATCCTTAGTTATTATATTAGTATATATTAGAGAAGATCACCCATGTTTAGGATCTTCTACCTCATCTTCTTCCCCCACTTTACTTTCGAACATTACTTTTCTGTATAATATGAGTCACTGACCTCCTAGGTTAAGGTTAGGAGCTCTACTGATTCTTATGGATTAATAATATCACTATTTTATTTTCAATCTATGCTTGATTTCATTCTAAGATGTATCTTCGTTCTTCATCCTAATGAATTGGGAGTGTAACTTGACCATCATCCCTATTTCACATGGGTTCTTGCGAGTCCTTGACGGGATAGTACTAAACCACAAGCTTGATTATACATCTCTTAGATGACTAATCCACGACTTCGTTGGGTACTTGGTGACATCAGTGCAGCCGAGGTGCGGGGCGATTAGGGCCTTTGTGGTATAGGCTAGAACCAGGATGCAACATTCTCTGATCCAGAAGATCCGACCTTGTCTGTGGCGCTTTGAGTAGGATCACTGATGAGCGGATAATTTATACGCTTTTTGGCATTGTTTTTAGTATGTTTTTAGTAGGATCTAGTTACTTTTAGGGATGTTTTCATTAGTTTTTATGTTAAATTCACATTTCTGGACTTTACTATGAGTTTGTGTGTTTTTCTGTGATTTCAGGTATTTTTTGGCTGAAATTGAGGGACTTGAGCAGAAATCAGATTCAGAGGTTGAAGAAGGACTGCTGATGCTGTTGGATTCTGACCTCCCTGCACTCAAAGTGGATTTTATGGAGCTACAGAACTCCAAATGGCGCGCTTCCAATTGCGTTGGAAAGTAGACATCCAGGGCTTTCCAGCAATATATAATAGTCCATACTTTGGTCAAGAATAGATGACGTAAACTGGCGTTCAATGCCAGCTTTCTGCCCAAATCTGGCGTCCAGCGCCAGAAAAGGAGCCAAAACCAGAGTTGAACGCCCAAACTGGCACAAAAACTGGCGTTCAACCCCACAAATAGCCTCTGCACGTGCAACACTCAAGCTCAGCCCAA
>NC_029785.2:107388316-107401895 GCF_000816755.2 Arachis ipaensis | reverse complement strand
TGAATGACTGTGACGAGCTCCAAACTCGCGATTGCGGGGCGTTAGTGACAGACGCAAAAGGATAGTAAATCCTATTCCAACATGATCGAGAACCGACAGATGAATAGCCGTGCCGTGACAGGGTGCGTTGACCATTTTCACTGAGAGGATAAGATGAAGCCATTGACAAGGGTGATGCCTCCAGACGATTAGCCGTGCCGTGACAGGGCATTTGGATCATTTTCCCGAGAGAAGACCGAAAGTAGCCATTGACAATGGTGATGTATCACATAAAGCCAGCCATGGAAAGGAGTAAGACTGACTGGATGAAGATATCAGGAAAGCAGAGGTTCAGAGGAATGAAAGCATCTCCATTCGCTTATCTGAAATTCTCACCAATGAATTACATAAGTATTTCTATCCCTATTTTATTAATTAATTTCGAAAACTCCATAACCATTTGATATCCACCTGACTGAGATTTACAAGGTGACCATAGCTTGCTTCATACCGACAATCTCTGTGGGATTCGACCCTTACTCACGTAAGGTATTACTTGGACGACCCAGTGCACTTGCTGGTTAGTTGTGCGAAGTTGTGAACCATGGTATTGGCATCATGTTTTTGGCGCCATTACCAGGGAAAGAAAGAGCGATGAATTTTACATAATTAAAGTGTAATCACAATTTCTGTGCACCAAGTTTTTGGCGCTGTTGCCGGGGATTGTTCGAGTATGGACAACTGACGGTTCATCCTGTTGCTCAGATTAGGTAATTTTCTTTTTATTTTGTTTTCAAAAATATTTCTAAAATTTTCTCACCTGTTTTCGAAAAAAAAAATTTTTTATTATTCAAAATTTTTAAGAATGAATTCTAGTGTTTCATGAAGCATGTGAAGCCTGGCTGGCTGTAAAGCCATGTCTAAATTCTTTTGGACTGAGGCTTCCAAACCATCAGCATAGAGGCAAGTTACTTCGATAAGTAATGAGCAGTATATTCTCTTATGTTACATGCTAAACCTTGGCTGGCCATTGGCCATGTCTAGTGTTTTGGACCGGAGCTTTCATTGAAAGCTTGGCTGGCTAGTGAGCCATGTCTAATTCCTGGACTGAAGCTTTAGACTAAGAATGTAAGATTCCTGGAATTCATATTAAAAATTTTGGAATCCTTATTTTTGTTTTTCATAATAATTTTCGAAAAAAAAAATCCAAAAAAATTAGAAAATCATAAAAATCAAAAATATTTTTCTGTTTCTTGTTTGAGTCTTGAGTCATGTTATAAGTTTGGTGTCAATTGCATGTGCATCTTACATTTTTCGAAAATTTCATGCATTCATAGTGTTCTTCATGATCTTCAAGTTGTTCTTGGTAAGTCTTCTTGTTTGATCTTGATGATTTTTTGTTTTGTGTTGTTTGGTGTTTTTCATATGCATTCTTGAATTCTTAGTGTCTAAGCATTAAAGAATTCTAAGTTTGGTGTCTTGCATGTTTTCTTTGCATTAAAAATTTTTCAAAAATGAGTTCTTGATGTTCATCTTGGTCTTCATAGTGTTCTTGGTGTTCATCTTGACATTCATAGCATTCTTGCATGCATCACATGTTTTGATCTAAAATTCTCATGCATTGCATCATTTTTCTTGTTTTTCTCTCTCATTATTAAAAATTCAAAAATCAAAAAAATATCTTTCCCTTTTTCTCTCTTAAAATTTCGAAAATTAGATTTGACTTTTTCAAAAAATTTTAAAAATCTAGTTGTTTTTATGAATCAAATCAAATTTTCAATTTAAAAATCTCACCTTTTTCAAAATCTTTTTCAAAAATCAAATCTTTTTCAAATTTCTTAAGTTATTTTCGAAAATTCCAAAAATATTTTTCAAAAATCTTTTTCTTATTTTTATCAAATAATTTTCGAAAATAACAATAACAATTAATGTTTTGATTCAAAAATTTCAAGTTTGTTACTTGCTTGTTAAGAAAGATTCAAACTTTAAGTTATAGAATCATATCTTGTGATTTCTTGTGAATCAAGTCGTTAATTGTGATTTTAAAAATCAAATCTTTTTCAAAAACTAATTTCTATCATATCTTTTCAAAAATATCTTCTTATTTTATCTTTTTCAAAAATTTGATTTCAAAATATCTTTTCTAACTTCCTAACTTCTTATCTTTTCAAAATTTGTTTCAACTAACTAACTAACTTTTTGTTTGTTTCTTATCTTTTTCAAAACTACCTAACTAACTCTCTCTCTCTCAATTTTCGAAAATATCTTCCCTCTTTTTCAAAAATTTTTTTTTTATTAACTAACTATTTTTATTTTTGATTTTAAAATTTTTCAAAAAAAAAATACTAACCTTTTTCAAAAACTATTTTCAAAAATCACTAACTCTTTTTCAAAATTTATTTTCGAAAATTCCTTCTCTCTCATCTCCTTCTATTTATTTATTCATTCACTAACATCTCATCTCAGATCTCTGCCCTCCTCACAGTTGTGTTTCTTTCTTTACATCACATTCTTTGTCTTCTTCTTTTCTTCTACTAACACAAGGACCTCTATACTGTGGTATAAAGGATCCATATTATTATTATTTTTTCTGTGCCTTCTTCTTTGTCATATGAGCAGGAGCAAGGACAAGAATATTCTTGTCCTTGCTCCTGCTCATATGACAAAGAAGAAGGCACAGAAAAAATAATAATAATGCAAGGAGGATGCTTGGTGACTTTACTGCACCTAATTCCAATTTACATGGAAGAAGCATCTCCATTCCTGCCATTGGAGCAAACAACTTTGAGCTGAAACCTCAATTAGTTTCTCTGATGCAGCAGAACTGCAAGTTTCATGGACTTCCATCTGAAGATCCTTTTCAGTTCTTAACTGAATTCTTGCAGATCTGTGATACTGTTAAGACTAATGGAGTAGATCCTGAAGTCTACAGGCTCATGCTTTTCCCTTTTGCTGTAAGAGACAGAGCTAGAGTGTGGTTGGACTCTCAACCCAGAGATAGCCTGAACTCTTGGGATAAGCTGGTCACGGCTTTCTTAGCCAAGTTCTTTCCTCCTTAAAAGTTGAGCAAGCTTAGAGTGGATGTTCAGACCTTCAGACAGAAGGAAGGTGAATCCCTCTATGAAGCTTGGGAAAGATACAAGCAGCTAACCAAAAAGTGTCCTTCTGACATGCTTTCAGAATGGACCATCCTGGATATATTCTATGATGGTTTATCTGAGCTATCAAAGATGTCATTGGATAATTCTGCAGGTGAATCCATTCACCTAAAGAAAACGCCTGCAGAAGCTCAAGAACTCATTGACATGGTTGCAAATAACCAGTTTATGTACACTTCTGAAAGGAATCCTGTGAATAATGGGACGCCTATGAAGAAGGGAGTTCTTGAGGTTGATACTCTGAATGCCATATTGGCTCAGAACAAAATATTGACTCAGCAAGTCAATATGATCTCTCAGAGTCTGAATGGAATGCAAGCTGCATCCAACAGTACTCAAGAGGCTTCTTATAAAGAAGAAGCTTATGATCCTGAGAACCCTGCAATAGCAGAGGTGAACCTTATGGAAAAACCTATAACTCATCATGGAGAAATCATCCAAATTTCTCATGGAAGGATCAAAAGCCTCAACAAGGCTTTAATAATGGTGGAAGAAACAAGTTTAACAATAATAAACCTTTTCCATCATCCATTCAGCAACAGACAGAGAACTTTGAACAAAATACTTCTAATTTAGCAAACTTAGTCTCTGATCTATCTAAGGCCACTGTGAGTTTCATGAATGAAACAAGGTCTTCCATTAGAAATCTGGAAGCACAAGTGGGCCAGCTGAGTAAAAGGATCACTGAAATCCCTCCTAGTACTCTCCCACCCCCACAGTCAAACTCTAAGTTTGGTGTTGGGAGGCCACAACCAAACTCTAAGTTTGGTGTTGAACTCCTATATCCAAACCCTAAGTTTGGTGTTGGAGAGTCTCAACAATACTCTGAACATCTGTGAGGCTCCATGAGAGCCCACTGTCAAGCTATTGACATTAAAGAAGCACTTGTTGGGAGGCAACCCAATTTTTATTTATCTAACTATATTTTTCTTAGTTATATGTCTTTGTAGGTTCATGATCATGAGGAGTCACAAAATAAATATAAAAATTAAAAACGGAATAAAAAAAAAAGCAGAAGAAAAATCACACCCTGGAGGAAGCATCTGCCTGGCGTTCAACGCCAGAACAGAGCATGGTTCTGGTGCTGAACGCCCAGAACAAGCATGGTTCTGGCGTTCAACGCCAAAAATGGCAACAAATGGGCGTTGAACGCCCAAAATGGGCACCAACCTGGCGCTGAACGCCCAGAGTTGTGTGCAAAGGCATTTTACATGCCTAATTGGTGCAGGGATGCAAATCCTTGACACCTCAGGATCTGTGGATCCCACAGGATCACCTCAGGATCTGTGGACCCCACAGGATTCCCACCTACCTCCACTCACTTCTTCTCACCACTCTCTTTCACACAACCCCATAAACACTCTTCCCCAAAAACCCTTCACCAATCACCTCAATCTCTCTTCCCCATCACCTCTTCACCACTCACATCCATCCACTCTCCCCCATAAACCTACCTTATAAACTCCACCTACCTTCAAAATTCAAAACCAATTTCCCACCCAAACCCACCAATATGGCCGAAACCTTCCCCCCTCTCTTCCCTATATAAAGCCCTCCATTCTTCATCAAATTCACACAACACACCCCTCTACACCCTTCTTGGCCGAAACACTTCCCACCCTCCCTCTCCTATATTTCTTCTTCTTCATCTTCTATTCTTTCTTTTATTGCTCGAGGGCGAGCAAAATTCTAAGTTTGGTGTGGTAAAAGCATAAGCTTTTTGTTTTTCCATTACCATTGATGGCACCTAAGACCGGAGAATCTTCTAGAAAGGGGAAAGGGAAGATAAAAGCTTCCACATCCGAGTCATGGGAGATGGAAAGATTCATCTCCAAAGCCCATCAAGACCACTTCTAAGATGTTGTGGCCAAGAAGAAGGTGATCCCTGAGGTCCCTTTCAAACTCAAAAGAAATGAGTATCCGGAGATCCGACATGAAATTCAAAGAAAAGGTTGGGAAGTTCTAACAAATCCCATCCAACAAGTCGGCATCCTAATGGTTCAAGAGTTCTATGCTAATGCATGGATCACCAAGAACCATGATCAAAGTAAGAACCCGGATCCAAAGAACTATGTTACAATGGTTCAGGGGAAATACTTGGATTTTAGTCCGGAAAATGTGAGGTTGGCGTTCAACTTGCCAAACATGGAAGAGAACGCACGCCCCTACACAAGGAGAGTCAACTTTGATCAAAGGTTGGACCAAGTCCTTATGGACATATGCGTGGAAGGAGCTCAATGGAAGATTGACTCCAAAGGCAACCCGGTTCAACTAAGAAGATTGGACCTCAAGCCTAGTGCTAGAGGATGATTGGAGTTTATTCAATGCTCAATCATTCCCACTAACAACCGGTCTGAAGTTACCATAGACCGGGCCATCATGATCCATAGCATCATGATTGGAGAAGAGGTGGAAGTTCATGAGATTATACCTCAAGAACTCTACAAGGTGGCTGACAAGTCCTCCACTATGGCAAGGTTAGCCTTTCCTCACCTCATTTGCCACCTATGCAATTCGGCTGGGATTGACATAGAGGGAGATATCCTCATTAAAGAGGACAAGCCCATCACTAAGAAGAAGATGGAGCAAGCAAGAGAGCCCATTCATGGAGCTCAAGAGGCGCAAGAAGCTCATTACCATGAGATCCCGGAGATACCTCAAATGCACTTTCTTCCACAAAATTATTGGGAGCAAATCAACACCTCCCTAGGAGAATTGAGTTCCAATATGGGACAACTAAGGGTGGAACATCAAGAGCACTCCATCATGCTTCATGAAGTAAGAGAAGATCAAAAAGCAATGAGGGAGGAGCAACAAAGACAAGGAAGAGACATAGAAGAGCTCAAGGACATCATTGGTTCCTCAAGAAGGAAACGCCACCATCACTAAGGTGGATTCATTCCTTGTTCTTAATTCTTCTGTTTTTTCGTTTTCTATGTTATGTGCCTATCTATGTTTGTGTCTTCATTACATGATCATTAGTAGTTAGTAACTTTGTCTTAAAGTTATGAATGTCCTATGAATCCATCACCTCTCTTAAATAAAAACTGTTTTAATTCAAAAGAACAAGAAGTACATGAGTTTTGAATTTATCCTTGAACTTAGTTTAATTATATTGATGTGGTGACAATGCTTCTTGTTTTCTGAATGTATGCTTGAACAGTGCATATGTCTTTTGAAGTTGTTGTTTAAGAATGTTAAATATGTTGGCTCTTGAAAGAATGATGACTAGGAGACATGTTATTTGATAATCTGAAAAATTATAAAAATGATTCTTGAAGCAAGAAAAAGCAGCAAAAAAAAAAGCTTGCAGAAAAAAAATAGGCGAAAAAAAAAGAAAAAAAATTAAGAAAAAGAAAAAGCAAGCAGAAAAAGCCAATAACCCTTAAAACCAAAAGGCAAGGGCAAATAAAAAGGATCCCAAGGCTTTGAGCATCAGTGGATAGGAGGGCCTAAAGGAATAAAATCCTGGTCTAAGCGGCTAAACCAGGCTGTCCCTAACCATGTGCTTGTGGCGTGTAGGTGTCAAGTGAAAACTTGAGACTGAGCGGTTAAAGTCAAGGTCCAAAGCAAAAAAAAAGAGTGTGCTTAAGAACCCTGGACACCTCTAATTGGGGACTTTAGCAAAGCTGAGTCACAATCTGAAAAGGTTCACCCAATTATGTGTCTGTGGCATTTATGTATCCGGTGGTAATATTGGAAAACAAAGTGCTTAGGGCCACGGCCAAGACTCATAAAATAGCTATGTTCAAGAATCATCGTACTGAACTAGGAGAGTCAATAACACTATCTGAACTCTGAGTTCCTATAGATGCCAATCATTCTGAACCTCAATGGATAGAGTGAGATGCCAAAACTATTCAAGAGGCAAAAAGCTATAAGTCCCGCTCATTTGATTGGAGCTATGTTTCATTGATAGTTTGGAATTTATAGTATATTCTCTTCTTTTTATCCTATTCGATTTTCAGTTGCTTGGGGACAAGCAACAATTTAAGTTTGGTGTTGTGATGAGCGGATAATTTATACGCTTTTTGGCATTGTTTTTAGTATGTTTTTAGTAGGATCTAGTTACTTTTAGGGATGTTTTCATTAGTTTTTATGCTAAATTCACATTTCTAGACTTTACTATGAGTTTGTGTGTTTTTCTGTGATTTTAGGTATTTTCTGGCTGAAATTGAGGGACTTGAGCAGAAATCAGATTCAGAGGTTGAAGAAGGACTGCTGATGCTGTTGGATTCTGACCTCCCTGCATTCAAAGTGGATTTTCTGGAGCTACAGAACTCGAAATGGCGCGCTTCCAATTGCGTTGGAAAGTATACGTCCAGGGCTTTCCAGAAATATATAATAGTCCATACTTTGGCCAAGAATAGATGACGTAAACTGGTGTTCAACGCCAGCTTTCTGCCTAAATCTGGCGTCCAGCGCCAAAAAAGGAGCCAAAACCAGAGTTGAACGCCCAAACTGGCACAAAAACTGGCGTTCAACTCCAAGAAGGACCTCTACACGTGCAACACTCAAGCTCAGCCCAAGCACACACCAAGTGAGCCCCGGAAGTGGATTTATGCATCAATTACTTACTTCTGTAAACCCTAGTAGCTAGTTTATTATAAATAGGACCTTTTACTATTGTATTAGGCATCTTTGATCAGTTGTATGCTATCTTAGATCACGTTTGAGGGCTGGCCTCTCGGCCATGCCTGGACTTTCACTTATATATTTTTAACGGTAGAGTTTCTGCACTCCATAGATTAAGGTGTGGAGCTCTGCTGTTCCTCAAAGATTAATGCAAAGTACTTCTGTCTTCTATTCAATTCATCTTGTTTCGCTTCTAAGATATTCATTCGTACTTCAATCTGAATGTGATGAACGTGACAATCATCATCATTCCCTATGAACGCGTGCCTGACAACCACTTCCGTTCTACCTTCGACTGAATGAGTATCTCTTAGATCTCTTAATCGGAATCTTCGTGGCATAAGCTAGAATGATGGCGGCATTCAAGAGAATCCGGAAGGTCTAAACCTTGTCTGTGGTATTCCGAGTAGGATTCAATGACCTTGCTTCATACCGACAATCTCCGTGGGATTCGACCCTTACTCACGTAAGGTATTACTTGGACGACCCAGTGCACTTGCTGGTTAGTTGTGCGAAGTTGTGAACCATGGTATTGGCATCATGTTTTTGGCGCCATTACCAGGGAAAGAAAGAGCGATGAATTTTACATAATTAAAGTGTAATCACAATTTCTGCGCACCAATCACCAAGGGAATGGATTGCTAGAGCTTCACCCCGTTTAGATTGGATGACCGCTGGCCCGGCGTTTGATCTGAAGTAGAGGAGATTAATGAGACCCGGTGTTAATCATTTACAGCCTGCCATGGAATGAATTAATCAGAAGTTGGAGTAGATGGTGAGAAAATTTGATCCATAAGGAAGAAGCATCTCTGAAACCTCAACCGTTTTCTCATCACTGATTTCACATCTATCTAGTAACGTTCTATTTATTTATTCTGTTTTATGTGTTTTTTGTGACAACTATATTTTCTATCCGCCTGACTAAAATCTACAAGGTAGCCATTGCTTGTTCAAACCAATAATATCTGTGGGATCGACCCTCACTCATCTGAGGTATTACTTGGACAACCCGGTGCACTTGTCAGTCTATCTGTGCGAATATTGCGGAGTCAATTTTGTGCACCAATTTCTCATAGGGGTAATTTTGTCCCCTTTTTCATTATTTCTTTTCCTTTTCTTTTCTTTTCTTTTTTTTTAAATATAAAATATATAACAAAATATCAATACGTATGGTTTCTATAATATTACATGAGTATACACCTAAATTTCCAAGATTTCCCAACAAGAATTAAAACACACATTTTCATGTTCCCAAATCTTCCCCACACTTAGTTGACATACACACTCACTATCCTAAGCTAACCAAAGATTCAAATAGGAAGATTAATTATTTTCCGCTTAAGGTTAGTGATGTGGCAATATAAAGAACAAAAGGAGACTATAAAGGCTCAAAGTGGCAAACAAAGATAAATGAAATGGTAGGCTATTTGGGTTAAGTGAGCTATAAAGAAGTGAAGATCTCAATCACAAATATATATTAAACAATGGATATATAGAAATAAACAAACCGAAGATTACAATCATAGAGAAGAGCAACACACAAGAATGAAATAAGTGGTCAAATGATGTAACCACACAATAAAGCCCAAAAACTCACAAATTGTATATTCTTTAACTCAAAAACCATATTCCACAATGTATAAATCATGCAAGTTTCAACGAAAATTTTTAACTCAATTTAATTTGAATTTCAATGCCCTAAATAAAAAGTAAGTTTTTTGAAAATTTTATTAAATTGACTAGCATTTATTTTATATATATGTATATATAATGTGATTGGATGGAAAAAGTCAAAAATCCTAAGTTTAATTCCTAATTTCAATCAAACCAAAATAGCAAGTGTATAAGAAATTAACTTAGCGCAATCATCACATCATCCAAATCACAATCATAACTAAAAGCTAAAAACATATGTGAAAGCCAAAATTAAAAGATGTAAAAATATGCATCACTACAATATAATACTAGGTTATGTACAAGCAAAATTGAAAGATGCAATAAACTAAGTAAGTAAAAAAAGTAATAAACTAAGTAAAAAAGTTTTCAAAAGGATAAAATATGTACAAAGCAACTAAAAAGCTAAGCTAAAAGTGTTCAAAAATGAGATTTTTCACCCAAAATGCACTGCTAAAGTTGGACGACCTCCCCACACTTAAAATGTAGCACCGTCCTTGGTGCTCAAGATCATGTGGAGTGGAAGAAGTCATCACTGTCGTCACCTCCACCGTCATCTGGTGGGTCAGGTGATAGAGTGGCTGCAAGAACGATGGTGGTGCTGAAAAAGAGAGAACTAATCCACAAAATAGCATATATATGAAATGAACAGATAATGTAAATTTGAATGGAAGTATACATGAGATTCAAGCCAAAAGTAAACAGAAGCAACTTCCAATCAAATTAAGTAATCTAAGATAACTAACTTGCTTGTTTATCAAAGGTAAAGAGAAGAAAGAAGCATTGTTGCTATACACAAAGAAAAAGAAAACAGTTAAAAATTAATGTTAGTTGAAAAGAAAAAAGGAAAGTCAAAAGTTAAATGAAGAAAAAGGAAAAATGGTTAGTTAAAAAGGAAAAGGAAAGTTAATAGTTAAGTGAAGAAAAAAAAGAAAAAGTTAGTCAAAAAAGGAAAGAAAGGTCAAGAGTTATGTGAAGAAAAAGAAAGAGTTAGTTGAAAACAAAAAGAAAGGCAAAAGTTATATGCATAGCAAAAATGTTCCTTAATTTCAGAGAGTTTCCAAAGTTCCAAAACAAGCAAGTTCATGTTCAACTTCGCAAAATAAAATATGCATTATACTTAAGTGAGTAATGCAATTAGATGTGTAAAGCACATAATCAAAGAATAATTGGGCACATTCACTTAGCACAAGGTAGGACATTTTGGTGTTAACAAAGGTGAAACCTTGATGAACAAGGTAAACAAGGAGAATTCAAACAATTATAATGAAGCATAAAAGTCACAAGTTGAAACAAGAATTGAAAACCGCATGATCTATGTGACTTAATGGAAGTTAGGTAAAAAATAAAATGAATCAATTCAGTCACATAGATTAAAAACCTTCAATCTTGTGAGTTTATACAAAAGAGGCTCTAATTTTCAAAAGAATTCAAATTCTGGTCAATTTGAAAATCCACTTGAACTATTTAATGCATAGAAGTAAATTAGCATTACAAACAAGCAAAGAATGTTAGAAGCATGACCAAAACTTACAAAGAAGTTCTTGAGGAAATTTCCAAAACCGTGTAGCAAACAAGATTCTATTGACACAGAAATCCATCAAATAGAATCTTGTTGCGCCAAATAATGCAATGTCACTTGATAAAATAAGGTTAGGAAAAATTCGGTAGCATTTCAGCAGTAAATTGGCCTATTTCCCAATTTCAATCAATCAATTCAGATTCCATATGAATTCATTAACAATTAAACTCATAAAAACAACAAAAAGCAGCAAGGAGCAAGTAATGGCCTAAGATACGGCACCCAAAATAGCATAAAAAGAATTGATTCAGTCAGCATTCCTTCATTGAATTCAACAATCAATTACAAGTAAGGAATATGGATTCAAACAATTAAGCATCACTGAATGAAACAATGAAGTTCAAATTGAAATAAGAACTCAGCATCAATCAGCAAGGATAAAGCAGCAGTAACAATTAACAGTGTGATGAACATGAAAAAGAATACAGTAACAGTACACAGTCCAGTTCCAAGAAGCAAATACACGGGCAATCCATTCCAAAACACCAGCAGTAACAAGAAGAGACCTAAATCAACTATCCAGTCCAGATTCTCTAACCGCCTAATTCAACTAAACTAAACTAAACTAACTGATTTAACTAAACAAACTCAATAAGTTAAATCAGTTACTGCTCTATTGAAGGAGAGGAGTGAACGGCCAGAGTGGGAGCGGCGGCGGTGTGGGCGCAAGGCTGGGCAAGCCAGAAGGAGGGATGGAGTCGGGTTGAGAAACAGGGGCGGCCCTGTTCTGCCCTTCGAAGGAAATGGGGGAAAATGAAAATGGAGCAACGTTTGGTGTGGAGCTTGTGGATGGAGGGAAAGGGATGGTGATGAGCTGTGGCGCTAGTGCAGTGGTGGCGTTGGTGACTGGTGCACGAAATTGTAATCACACTTTTCACAACTCCGCACAACTAACCAACAAGTGCACTGGGTCGTCCAAGTAATACCTTACGTGAGTAAAGGTCGATCCCACGGAGATTGCCGGCTTGAAACAAGCTATGGTTATCTTGTAAATCTTAGTCAGGAGATTAATGATAAATATGATTTTGTTTATGAAAAATAATTAACATGAAATAAAAGGTACTTGTGATTCAGTAATGAGGAACAGGTTGAGGTTCCAGAGATGCTCTGTCGTCTGAATCTCTGCTTTCCTACTGTCTTCTTCTCCAAACACACATGGCTTCCTTCAATGGCAAGCTGTATGATCCTCTCGGATGAAAAATACCAGGTACAATCTCTGCACGGCTAATCAACTGTCGGATTTCTCGTCTCAGATGAAAAATACCATGTACAGCTACCGCACGGCTAATCATCTGTCGGTTCTCACTAGCGTCGGAATAGGATCTCTCTATCCTTTTGCACACTGTCACTGCGCCCAACATTCGTGAGTTTGAAGCTCGTCACAGTCATCCCTTCTCAGATCCTACTCGAAATACCACAGACAAGGTTTAGACATTCCGGATCCCAAGAATTCTGCCAATTGGTTCTAGCCTATACCACGAAGGTTCTGATCTCACAGACTCGGTCCGTGGATCAGAGACCCAAGAGATACGCACTCAAGCTGTCGCCCAATGACTACGTTGAGCTCAGGTATAACGGGAGTGGTTGTCAGGCACGCGTTCATAGATGTGAGAATGATGATGAGTGTCACGGATCATCATCTTCTTCGGATTAAAGTACGAGTGAGTAATTTAGAATAGAATCATGCGTGATTGAATAGAAAACAGTAGTAATTGCATTAATCCATTGAGACACAGTAGAGCTCCTCACTCCCACCTATGGGGTTTAGAGACTCATGCCATAGAAGATACAATATCAAATGTAAAAATGTCATGAGTTGCTAATTGAATCTCTAAAAGTAATTTTTATACTAGACTAGTAACTTAGGTTTATAGAAAATGAGTAACTAAGTGCAAATAGTGCAGAAATCTACTTCTGGGACCCACTTGGTGAGTGTTTGGGCTGAGCTTTCAAGCTTTCATGTGCATATACCTCAAGTTGGAGTTAAACGCCACCCTGGGTGCCAAAATGGGCGTTTAACACCAAGAAGTATGCCAGTTCTGGCGTTTTACGCCAGAAAGTTTTTGGCTGGCATTTAATGCAAGTTTGGGCCATCAAATCTCTGGCAAAGTATGGACTATTATATATTTCTGGAAAGCCCAAGATGTCTACTTTCCAACGCAGTTAAGAGCGCACCAATTGGGCTTCTGTAGGTCCCGAAAATCTACTTCGAGTGCAGGAGGGTCAGAATCCAACAGCATCTGCAGTCCTTTCTCAGCCTCGGGATCAGGTTTTTGCTCAGGTCCCTCAATTTCAACCAGAAAATACCTGAAATTACAGAAAAATACACAAACTCATAGTAAAGTCCAAAAATATGATTTTTACATAAAAACTAATAAAAATGTAATAAAAAGTAACTAAAATATACTAAAAACCCCATAAAAATTACCAAAAAGGGTATAAATTATCCGCTCATCAGCGACGTTGATGGTGGACGACAGTGAGGAGGAGCTGATGGCTCTGGGCTTGCGGAGAAAGGAGAAGAGGGTTGGCTCGTCGTGGCTCGTCGATG
>NC_029785.2:107376525-107388163 GCF_000816755.2 Arachis ipaensis | reverse complement strand
CGCCGAAAGTTGTGGGTGAAGGAAAAAGGGAAGAAAGGGAGAAAGAAGAGAGATGGGGGGCTCGACGGTGGTCGCCGGCGGTTGAAGGGAGGGGCTGTGGTGTGGAGGTTGGTGGTCTGAGACAGTGATGGATGATGATGATGGTGAAGAAGATGAAGCTTATTGATGGTGAATGGTTGGCTCAAAGAAGAGGAAAAGAGAAAATAAGGGAAGAGTAGGGGGATGCGGACGCACAAAGTTGTGCGGGCGCTCCCAACAGAGGGGGTTGTATTGGGGGTGCGTACGTGGGACTGGTGAAAAATTGGAAGTGACGCGTACGCATTTGATAGGCGTACACGTGGGTAGGAAAAATGAAAGTTCACGCGTACGCGTGGGTCACCCGTACTCGTGACATACATACTTGAAAGGAAGTGTGCACACGCACTCAGGTGTACGCATGCTCTGGGTAGGGGGCTGGTATGAAAGTGTGCGTACACACAAAACGCGATTTTTTTTTCAAAACTGAATTATGCCCAACATTCCAAAATGCATATAAATAAGAAATAACAAAAATATGCAACTATTCACATTAACTTTAAAATTGTCCAAGAATTTATTTTCCAAATCAAAATCATTGGACTATTTAAAGCACTTGTAATATACACAAACAAAAATTTACCAAAACTATTTCAACCATCCAAAAGCTAATTGAAAATTTTTCAACACGCAATTCAAGTCAAAAAGGCAATTTAAAACAAAATTATTAACTATTCAAATATGCATTTCAAAACAAAAATCTATTAAAGTAAGCTAATCAACCAAGAGACATATTTACAAGAATGAAATAAAGGAGAGAAGTTGGAAAGTTTTACCATGGTGGGATGTCTCCCACCTAGCACTTCTCTTTAGAGTCCTTAAGTTGGACTTTTGAGAAGCTTTCATTAAGGAGGCTTGTGCTTCTATTGTTCCTGGAATTTTCACCCATGTTTGCAATTTCCATGGCTTTTGAGATTCCAAAACTTTTGCACCCAATCTTCTTGTGTATTCTCTTCATTCCATCTAGGTGACAAAACTTGAAATTCTCAATCCCTATAACACAATAGCAACCAAACTTATAATTCAATTAATGAGAATTCATAGGAGAAAAAGAAAATAAAAACAAAAGACAATAAGAACAAGCAAAATAAACTCCTAAAACTAGCAAAAATAAGCAACAAATCAAAAACAAACTATTCACATATTCACATATTAACAATAGCCAACAATGTAACACCATTGTAATTCCCCAGCAACGGCGCCAAAAACTTGATGAGAGAATCTATGCCGGTCTAGAATTGCTTAATAAAAAGAATCTCTTCATTGCAAGTATAGTCTAAACCAATAATTAACTCTCAATCAAAGTTTAAATCAAAGATGTCACAATCAACACAAAATAATCGGGAGTTTTAAATCCCCTGGGTCGTTCTCTCTAGGAATTGCAATGAATTGCTCAATTATTGGCTATGAGAGAATTCAGGGTTGTGATTGCAAGTGACAAGAAAATTAAAAGGCAAGAAAGTAAATAAGCATGCAAGGGAATTAAAACTCAAAGCAAGTAAAGCAACAAAAATGGAATTTAAGTGGCAAAAAGGACTCTTGGCAAGGATTAGGAAATTGAGGATTCCTATCCTAGTTATGGACTACAAACATGGTAATTGCATAGAATTAATCTCAATTAGTCTATCCTAACATCGAGGATAAGTCAAAAGAGCATAATTGATCTCAATCCATAAGTCCTAGTCAACTCACTAATTACTTAGTGAAAGACTATCGTCAATGAAAACCAAACCAACTAACAATCCTAACACAATGTAGAATGGACATCCATAACTCAAGTTTACCTAATTACCCAATTCCTAACCAAGAGTGTGAAAAATTATACAAAAACTATATGAGACATTTTATCAAACACCTAACATGCATAAAAGGAAAAATATCATAAATTACAATAAAAATAAATTCTATACTACCAATTGCATGAGAATAATAATAGAAACTCAACAAGCATTAAAGAATAATAAAATATCAAATTTGCATTAATGAACCAAAATTAACAAGTGTTCATAAACTAAAAGTGGCAAAGTTGAGAAAATAACAAAAGAAATGAAGATGATCAAGACAAAAAAGTATGAAAACATAAATGAAACTATACTAAAACAAGAGTTAAAGACTAAAATTAAAGAGAAATTAAGCTAGAAACCCTAAATTCTAGAGAGAAGTGAGAGCTTCTCTCTCTAGAAAAACTAAACTAAAACATGTAAAAACCTAAACCTAATTGCTCTCCCCTTCATCCTTCTTCAATTTGGCTTGAAATAGTTTCAGAAGTGAGTTGGATTGGCTTTTGGAGGCCCAGAATTCGCTCCCAGTGTATTACAATTAATGAGCTCACGTGAGAAGGGTCACACATACGCATGGGTCATGCGTAAATTCACCCTCATATGTACGCATGGGTCACTCGTACGCGTCGCCATGAGCTCACAATTATGCGAACGCACGCATCACTGTGCGTATGCACGGATCCTGAAACTTCCAAATTCCATTTCTTCATGGCTTCTTCTCTTTTGCATGCTCTTTTCTCACTTCTTCAACCCATACTTGCCTTGGAAATCTGAAATCACTTAGCAAACACATCACGACATCAAATGGGATTAAAGTGAATAAAATTTAGTAATTAAAAAGCCTAAAAAGTATGTTTTTACTTTCAAGCACAATTTAGGAAGAAATCATAAAACTATGCTATTTCAATAGATAAATGCAAGAAAAGTTGATGAAATCTACCCAAATAGAGCAAATAAATATTATGAAATGCGGATTCATTATTTACCAGTAGATTTACCATCGGATAAATTTGCCGGTAATTATTAATTTAATTATTAGTAATAACATATTACCGTCGCATTTACCGGGGGATAAATCCGATGGTAAAAGTTATCAGCAAAAAATTTTCGACGGTAATTAGCAGCAGATAAGAAATCTATTGGCAAACAATTACCGAGAGGTTTATACTGTCAGATTTATTCTGGCAGTAAATTCAACGATAAATAGATTATTGTCAAATTTTTTTAGTAACTCTACCAGTAAATTTGATGATATTTGACAATTTTCTTATAGTGATGAAAGTTTCTATTTCATTTGCATATCTTATGATGAGATATATGTATGACATCATTAAAATAATATAAATTTTTCTCTTCCATATGGCATGTTCTTGACTCAAATATTTAAATACTTTGGTATTGATTTGAATAAAGAATCCTATGAGAATAAAACTCTTATATTAAAGTCGGGGGTGTAGTAAAGCAAATTGTGAAAAGGAATCCTAGATTCGAGAGAAAACCATTAGAAGAAGAAAAGAAAAACATGGACATTCCTTCTCTATTAGCTCTGGGAACATCCAAAACATCCTCACAAGTTGGACATCTCACTAGAATAGTTAAAAATGTACTCAATGATTCATAAATCTGTCCAAACATCTTATCAACACTAGCAAACAAGAGAGGATATATTCAACATGAGAATACCTTGAGAAAATCCAAGAAAATGGTTAAGTCCTTCTCAAGTATGTAAATAAGATATATGGTGAGCATGTCCAATCTGATCAAGAAGAAGAGAAACCTCTGGAGATAGAGGATGAAGGCTCAGATGCTAGTATAGTCTGATGTTACTACTTCTGATCTAATTTTGTTTCTGCTATCTTCGATTTTATGAGACTTTTTAATTTTATCTCTTGTTTTTATTTGACTATTTCAATTTGGATGACTATAATTAAGTATTTATACGCTCTGATATTTAGAATTGTTTTTATGCCTCTAACATTTTTTGTGCATGTTTTGAATCATTTTCACACCCTCTTTGATACCAAAAAGGAAGTAAAAATGATATATATGAGGACATGAGGTTTAGGATTATTAAGTTTGATTAGATTTTTCTTTTAGTTGAACTTTTTTCAGTTTTTTTATGATTAGTTTTTAAGTAGTTTGGATTACATAGCTGCTGTCATATAAGTACATTGAACTTAAATTTTAGCTTGTATGTTTGTATGGTTGGCTATGTTGATTGTGTTCCCAAATTATGTGAAAAAGCTCATGTTAAGGAGGATTATCCCTTATGGAAAAAAGGGGAGCACATCGCAAATTAAAGTGATATCATCAAAGGTAAGTCTCTAAACTCTATTTTCTTTCAATTTCTTTCGATTCTTACCTTATATATATTATGTTTGTCATCAAATCAAAGGGAAGATCGTTGAACTTAAGAAACAATAACATTTTTTATGATGATAAACATATAATTAATTGGGTTTAAAAGTCCAAATGTTATTTGATGAATATTTTATTTGTGCAAGCCCATATTAGTGTTGTTATTGACAAAAAGACCAAGCATTTCAGCAATTCATATTGGACAAAATAATGAAGAAAGAGCTATAGCAATTTGAACAAAAAATAGACAAATAATATGGCTTATTGTTGTTGCAACCTTGTTCAATACCAATTTGGGTAAAAGCATTTGCAAAGAAAGAACAAATATTTTTTCATCAAATTGATGGAGGAAAAAGGATGAAACTTAGAGTCAAAATTAAAAATTAAGGGTAAAAGTTAAATAAGCACAACAAAGACAAGTGTGGCTACCAAAAGAAAGAAAAAGAACCGCAAGAACAACACACACCCACACCCATAATCTTCTGCAATATGCAACTTTATTCCTCTGCTATTTTGCATATCCACTACCTCTACTGCTACACTCATTTCTGGAGAAGAATGAAATCTCATTGTAGTCTTATGTGCTCAGAATTTGTTGCTAAAAAAAAGTTTCAAGTTTCGAATGCAATGCATTTATGGAAAAGAGGCATTCAGCCAAGAGTTAAGTGCAAGGAATAAAGGTATAAATTTGATTTTCTTAGAGCATTCCAACTTTCTATTTTCTCTTTTATTTTATTCATTGAATATGTTGACTTTTTTAGTTTATCTTTTTCTATTTTTTATAGAAAAAGATAAATACGTGAAATATTAGTATAAGTCAATGAAAAAAAGTAAAGATAAATATACTTAAAGAAAAAGAGACTAAATATGTTAAATTATTTTGATATATTTTTTATTTTGTGTCATAAGTTTGAGGGATTCTCTTTACTAAGTTGAAAGAGCACTTAGTGGAAAAATCTAAACTAGGTTAGCTTAATGGTGACAAGCTTGTGTGTTCCTTAATAGGATTATGAAGAATTTTAGAAAATTGGTGTATGTAATTTCTCTAAAATTGTAGTAAAAATTCTACCATTGTTGTGGTGGAGATAGAATGTAGGTTACATTGCATTAAGTGGCTAAACCAAGATATATAGTGATAATAATTTTCTATTTTGTGTCATAAGTATGAGAGGTTCTCTTTGCTAAGTTGGAAGAGCACTTAATAGAGAAACCTAAGCTAGGTTAGCTTGGTGGTAACAAGCTTGGTTAGAAGGTTGTGTGTTTCTTAGTAGGATTAGAAAGAATTCTAAGGAATTAGTGTATATAATTTCTCTAAAATTATAGTAAAAATTCTACTATTATTGTGATGAAGATTGAATATAGGTCATATTGCATTAAATGGCTGAACCAAGATATATATATAAGCTTCTCTTCTCTGCTCTGTCTTTTATACAATTTTATGAGACAAAATTAAAATACATCCTACATAATTGTTTTCACAGACATAACTATAATCAAGTTTCAAATATGTTTTGGCGACTCAAATAAAAAACGACCCTAGATTCAACTATCTTCTGTAAAACCCAGTCAAACCGTAATTAATTAAATAATAAATTAAATAAGAGTGAATATGGTTAGAAAATTTAGCAATCGGAATTTGATAATTTAAATATGATATTTGGATTCAGTGAATTTTTTTGAGTCAGAAATGCGTAAAAACGCGCACTGGAAATTTGACCAGCAGTACCAGCTACGATCTGTCTGGTGCTGTGGCTGAGAAAATTAATTAGAAGTGAATAATTTTAAGAAATAAGAATTTATAATTTGGGAAGATAGAAATATTTAAAATGCGATTTAAAACTCTAATATTAAAGGTTTTGGCCCAAAATTGGACCAACAGACTAAAATAAGTGAACCGGGCCCAAGTGGGCCCAAAACCCAACATATATAAACATTATTCATGAGCATTTCAGCTCATTTAACCTAGGAAATGAGAGAGGGGCGCAGCTATGGAGAAGGGAGGAAGAAGAGAGAAAATCATATCTCCATCAAACTTGAAATCACCATAACTTTTGATCCGGAACTCCGATTGACGAGCTGTTTGTGACCACGTGTTGCTCTTTTCATCCTCTATAATTTTATCTAAGTTTTGTGGTGAGTATTCCATTCATCTCTGCCCAATTTTTGAAATGCCCCACTATTACGCGTTTTTGTGTAGTTAGTGTTAAAATCTTGTGATTTTGGTTGTTTAGGGATACTCTAACATGGATTCTAAGTGGGTTCTATCCTTATTTCATATGGGATGAGGTAAGAAGTACTCAAAACCTTGTGATTTATCAATTTCATGAACTCGAGGTTGATTATAAGTGTGAAAATTGATTATGTTAGAGTATTGGGTGATTTTGGTGCACAATTGGAAGATTGATATTGCTTGAGGAGCTTTGGTGAGGCTTGGAGCTAAGAATTGGTGGAGACTCTCAGGAAGAAATTCAATTACTTTGGCTACAAGAGGTACGGTTTAAGTTTCATTTAAGTACCGTGTGGTGTGATGAGAATTTCTAGGCTAGATGCCCTTAGGATTAAGTTTGGATTGTGTGAATGGTTGGTACTAATATGTATAGTTGATATGTAATGTAAATTAATAACTGGGTTGAGAATTTTGTGAATTTGTATGTATGGTGTGTTGAGAATTTGATGAATTGGATAATGAATACTGGTTTGTGGAATATGCAATTAAATTGTGAATTTAGGCCGGAGGCCGTGAATCCTAGGCCGGAGGCCGAAAAGAGGTAAGGAAGGTAAGTTGATGTGTGTATTGTGTGATGATATAAGAGATTGGATGAATTTTAGATATTGAATGTGTGAATAATTGGTGTGATTATTGAATAATAAGGTTTGAGGAATTGAGGTGTGGAATTTGATAGTTTTGGGTGAAATTATATAGATGAGGTAGGTTTAGTTTTAGTTGAGTGTAATTATGTGAATGTGGTTGGGTTGTGGCCATTTGGATGAGTGAAAATGAAATTGCCTTGTGAACATTGGAAAATTTGGTGATTTCTATTTTTGGGTAAAAACTGATTTTTGACCAACTTTGGCGGTCCGTAACTCGATCCACGAAGTTTGGAATTCTTCAAAATTGGATTTTTATGAAAGTTTATTGAACGATCTTTCCAACGGTTTAGAAATAGTTGAAAAAGGAATTTTGTAGAAGAAGTTATGATTGTTGGAAGTTTGGAGTTTGAAAATGTAATTCTGCAGCTTTTTAACTTAGTAAAATTTTTAGTAAAACGTACTCCGACGCGCACGCATGGCTGACGTACGCGTCGATGTATTGATGCAAGTGCCCAGTAAAAATTTCAGAGAGTTGCGCTGGTATTGTGCTGGTTTTGTGCGAGGAGCACAGAACGCACCCACGCGTACGCGTCACTGACGCACATGCGTCGCGCTACCTTTCTGCTTCCCATGCGTGCGCATGGACGACACGCATGCGTCACTTTAACTTTTCTGCTTTCCACGCGTGTGCATGGGCGACGCGCATGCATGACCCCGTTTTCACCCCAAAGCTGATTTTGAGTTTTCAAGCTAAATATTTCAGACTTCTAAATCTCCATTTTCACCTTTTATGTCCTAAATACTTATAGTATGCCTAGCGATGAGAAGAGGCTAGGAGATATGGTAACTTGTGGATGAAGTAAGGGGAGAATTAATGATGAATTATGATTAATGATAACTGTATGAGTTGCTGAGGGTGATGATGGAAGTGCAGTGTATACCGTGAGCCAAAGGGCTGTATTTGATAATGATTATTGGCTGGTTATGGGTTATGTCATGAGCCGGATGGCCATGATAAATATTGATTTATGGCTGAAAATGAAAATATGGCTTTGAATGATTGTTTTATCTTGAGCTCTCTTTCTCGGAAGTGCGACCCCAAAGAGATGAAGGAAGGTGAGGATCCCATTCCTTGTTCCTCCTGGTATTGTAAAATTGCCCCCAGCGAGATGGTGGGAGGTTAGGATCTCCTCCTTGGTTTCTTCTGGGCATATGAGAACGTACCTCCTGGGTAGATACAAGGGTTGTGGTTGCGCCCCACTTGCTCCAGGTTGGTTAGTATAGAGGCTCCCCGGGTGGACGCAAGGGTTGTGATTTCACCCCACTTGCCCCGGGTTATGATGAGTGATGTATAAAATATGCAATCATGTGATGTATGAATGACGATATGGTCATGATGAATGATTATGGAATGTTATGAATGAATGTGAAATGATTATCTGAGATACGAGTTTCCCTGGATGAAAGCAGTGACTAGCCACCACGTGCTCCAAGTTGAGACTCGATACTCTGCTGATCCTATGTCGTAAGTGTGGCCGGACACTGTAAAAGTTCCGGATGAGCTTGCCCCCGTGGATAAATACCAGTGTGGGTGTTGTATGATTATGATTATGATCATGTTTATGATTGAGAATAACTCGAGTTGGGGATGCGCGACAGAGGGACAGTCCAATGGTTAGCTACCAGAACTTGTCGGGTTGGCTTATAACCGACAAATGAGACTCATCAGTCATAGGGCAGGCATACATCATTTGCATATGTTTGAATTATTTGGGTTTGCTTATTTGTTTTAGATTACTATATCATATATGCTATGTTACCTGATTATGTGCTACTTGTTCTACTTGTACCTTAATTGTGTATTACTTGTCTGTATTGCCTGTGTTTGTACAATTGAGAGGTCTTTCATGTTGGTGTCGGTGGACGCTGAGGGTTGTGTTTGATGAGATGAGTTGATGATGTAATTGAATAATGACGATGACTATTCAATGAGATAATTTGAGTTACCTGGGTAGACGCAGTGAAGTGATTTCACTTGCTCCAGGTAGATAATGAGAGAATTTGAGCTCCCTGGGTAGACGCAGTGAAGTGATTTCACTTGCTCCAGGTGAGGATATGATGTATTGATATAGAATTGTTGAGATAAAATAACTGGTGATGGTTTTGTTTATGACTCTGATTCTGATTTGTTGGAGAGTTAGAGAGAGTTAAGAAGCATGAAGAATAAGAATTAGACTTAGCATTCCCTTATGACAGTTGCCTATTTATGGATTAGCGAGAACGTAGGATGAATGTTTGGTGAAAGGAAGTTTAGGATGCTTAGCGAGTTTTTATTACAATGCATTGTATTTATTTGGCACTTTTACCGTACTAGGAACCCATGGGTCCGGGGTTCTCATTCCGTATATATCTCTTGTTTTTCAGATACAGGTCCAGGTGCTCAGAAGTGAGCTGTGGTTCATCTGAAAGACGGCAAAGATCTTTATATTCTCTACTTTACATTTTGCTTAGAGTCTCTCCACCTTTATTTGAAAAGCTTATATTATGTATTGAATTCTTTTGAACTTGCCTATAGAGGCTCTTATGTTTCTTTTGGGAGAGATTAGGAGATACTGTTGTCAACTACTTTCATACTGTATCCTAGTCAGCCTTGACTTCGCGGGTCGCGACTAGTGGCTATTTACTTATGTTATATATCTATATACTGTCCTTGTCTTATCCTCCTAGATGTCTTTATCTGTATATCGCTTTCGACTTCACGCTTTATCTTCTAGTTGTCGATGCGTGAGTGATACGACTTCGCAATTCTATTTTTTACTCTTTTCAAGCTTCTCGATTAATACTCTTTTCAATTATACTTATAATTATGTATTAAAAATCCACCTGAGAGTCGTACCACCGTAATATCATTGACTTATAACTCGAGTATAAGGATTTAAATATTAGTGTATTACATCTTCTCTAAGTCATTGGTAATCTTCAGTTAGATAATCGAAGTAAGTATGACAATAATAATCTTTTTGTTTTGAGTAAAGTGATAAATAAACTCTTGAAAATTTACATTTCGGATAGATTAATCTCTGAAAAAAAATACTAATGAAAATTTTTATGATAATAAACATGGACAAGTTAAGTTCAAATTAATATCTTTTACCCTTATTATAAGAATTAATTTGGAGATAATGTGTTCACATCTGTTATGCTATCGTAAAGAATTTTATTGATATTTTTTTAGGAATTAATTATCTAAAAATTTAAATTCTTATAGGTTTATTTGTCACTTTACTTTTTTATTTTAATATAATTTTTGTATCATATTTTGTTTTTGACTATGGTCCAATTTGGGTAAACAACTTAATTAAACTCCTTTTGAAAAAATAATTTAAACAATAAATGGTTATATTAAAAGTAACTTATAAATAAGTTATTTTGTGTTTAGATTTTTAGTTCTAAAAGTGCTTATTTTATAGAAATATGATAAAAAGTAGTAGTATTATGAGAGAAGTCGTTTTTTTAACTTCAATATAAATTCCTAAATAGCTTTTTAGAAGGCTGCAATTTGGTTTTGAAAATTGCACCAAACATTAAGGTCCAGTTTGGGTAAACAACTTAATTAAGCTCCTTTTGAAAAAATGCTTATATTAAAAGTAACTTATAAATAAGTTATTTTGTATTTGATTTTCTAGTTCTAAAAGTGCTTGTTTTAAAATAAATGTGATAAAAAGCTTTTTATTATGAGAGAAGTCATTTTTTTTAACTTTTCCATAAACACTTAGGGCCCGTTTGGATAGGTTCATAAGTGACTTTTTTTAATTTTTAACTTATGAAAAGGTGTAGTATTAATGTCTGGTACAAATTTTCAAAACAAAATTGCAATTTTCTAAAAAGCTATTTTGGTGCTTAAGGAGAAGTTAAAAAAAAATGAATTCTCTCATAATAAAAAGCTTGAGTTAAGTACTGAAATCGTCCCTAAGGTTTGGGGTGAAAATCAAAATCGTCTCCGACCTTTTTTTGTTATTAAAATCATCCTCAACGTTACAAAACGTTATAAAATCGTCCTTTTCTACTTTTCCTCTTCTCACTCTTCTTTTCTTCACCACCATCACCACTGTCACCATAGCCATTCATTACTCATAACAAAACAAAACAAATTAACAGCAACATTCACAAAACAAAATAAATCAACAAAAAAAGCAGAGGCAGAAGAACCATAACAATTTCAATAATCACAACAATTTCAATAAACAATAATTCAATAATCATCAATTACAATTTCAGTTTTTAGATCCAAAAACAGCAAAATAACAGAAGCAGTCACAGATGACCACAGAAGTTCAAGTAGAAGCAGGGCAGAAGCAAAAGTTCAAGCAGTCACAGAAGAAGAAGCAGGACAGTCACAGAAGAAGAAGCAGTGCCGGCGAGATCCCCCTCCCGATGACCACGCGGCGACGGCGGCGAACCCTAGAAACGAATAAGTAGAGCGGCGGCGGTGGTGAGAAGAAAAATTGAAGTTGAAATTGGGGTTGGGATATTGAAGAGAGCGGCATAAGGAAGGGGATGGGAGTTACGGGAGTGGGGTGAGGGGGTGAGGGAGTGGGGTAAGGGGGTAAGGG
>NC_029785.2:107373827-107375536 GCF_000816755.2 Arachis ipaensis | reverse complement strand
AGGGGTGGAGGGAGAGACCAAATAGATTTTTAAATTAATTATTTTTATTAATAATGAAGGGTAATATGGTAAAAAAATAAAATTAAAGTAGAAAATGACGATTTTATAACGTTTTATAACGTTGAGGATGATTTTAATAACAAAAAATAGTCAGAGACGATTTTGATTTTTACCCCAGACCTTAGGGACGATTTCAGTACTTAACCCTAAAAAGCTTTTTATCACTTTTCTCTTAAAATAAGTACTTTTAGAACTAAAAAAACTAAACATAAAATAACTTATTTATAAGGTACTTTTAATATAAGCATTTATTGTTTAAGCTATTTCTTCAAAAGTAACTTAATTAAGTTGTTTATTCAAACTGGGCCTTAAATAACTTCTTAGAAAGCTATAATTTAATTTTAAAATTTGCACCCGACATTAATACTACTATTTTTCATAAGTTAAAAATTCAAAAAAAGTAACTTTTGAAACTTCTCAAATGGATCCTAATACTACTACTTTTCATAAGTTAAAATCTTAAAAAGATTACTTTTGAAACTTCCTAAACGGACCTATAAGTAATTTATATAAACAATATTTTTACAAAGATAAAAATAAGTAATTTTTAAAATCACCACTTAAAAAAATTATTTAAACACCTAAATCTAATTAAATAATCGTGCAAAATTCTGTTGATAAGCTTTTCATATATCTATTATCCCATCTTTTTAGGTGAATACTAATGCATTTAGAAAAAATAAGAAGTTTATTACTCGTTAAAAATTAACTTGTTTTATTGAAAATAAAATAAGAAGAACCAAAAAACAGAATATAATAAATTTTAAATTTAAAAGAAAAAATATAGGGAGTCATCACTTTTATTAAAATTTGGTCAGTATTTAACTAACAAAAAAAAGTGAGTAATTCTACATTATTAGATATAATTTTACACCATTAAAAATATTAATGATAACTATTTAATGATTATAAATCACAAAATCTCCTGATTTCTAGCACTCTTCAATTTAAAATATTAAAACCTAAATTTAAATATCAACCTAAAGTATGATGGAGAAAGAATTAAAATTTATTTAATTAAAAAATACAACCTTTCTTATTAACAAAACATCGTTTAAGGATAAACTATTTTTGATCGAATCCTCAACTTTTTCATTCCCAAATAGCAACAAAAAAAAAAAAGGTGGTTCGGTCAACCCTAAACCCCAGACCAAGTATACTTACGAGTTATGAACATGTACTTCTGTATGACTGTATTTCTCTTCTATATTATGTTTCAAAATCTGTCCCACTATTGTCTAATTATAATCTAACCCCCTTTTTTTCTTTCTTTTTTTTTTTTTTTAAATAATAATAAAACTGCAGGTCGGGCGTCATCGTCCAACGGGGAATCACGCATTGACGGTCTGTAATAGGGACCCACTATTCCAACCATCTCAATCGTCTACCACGTGTCCATATCCAACGGCACCCTATTGCCTACAACTCTTCCTCTAATAGAGCAGGTACACACCGTAAGCGCTACGCAGCCAAAGTTAATAAATCGTCAAAGAATCCAACGGCCGAGAATCGCTCTCTCATAAGAGTCGCTGATCCAAAGTTTTATCAAACCCTTCCCCCTCACCGGGCGCCAAAAACCCCTTTCGTCGCTTTATCAACAAACAACACACAGAACAAAACACACTTCATTTCAAAAACCCGCAGTGTGC
>NC_029785.2:107370958-107373822 GCF_000816755.2 Arachis ipaensis | reverse complement strand
TCATTTTCCGATTTGATCTTGGAGTGAGTGATAGGGAGGTTTCTTCATTATCGGTTATGAGCTGTATCGTGTTTGATTTGATGCTTTTTGTTGATTCTGGAGCTCGAGCTGAGCTGGAAGTTATGTGCAACGTTTCTATTTGTGAACCTCTTGTGTTTTGAGTGGATTTAAGGTTTTTCGGTTGTGAATTCTGAGCCCAGTAGTTACTTCAGTGCCGAAATGAAATTTTGGTACTGTGTTTGATAATTTGTCGATGATTTTGAATTCTGCAGGTGGCTGATAATTTGCTACATGATTCCAGTAGCAATCTGGAAACCTTGATATTTTGTTCTCAGACCTTGAGAAGCAAGGTAAGCACTGTTATTGTACTTATTGTTTTATGTAGTCACGCACAACTACAAAATGCTTGCCCTTAAGCTTTTTTCTTGTTGATTTTGAGTGTTTAATTTTGTATGATCAAGGTGCAACGAGACTTTGAGGAGCTACCTTCCACAGCTTTCCGGCCATTGCGTGATTCATTAAATGTGAGTGACTATCCATCTTGTAATATTTTGAGGTGATCCGAGAGTGTCTGCTGGCTTGTTGGGAATTATTGATGTCTGTCAGCTATGACCATTCAGATGCGGTAGTATGTACAATAAGTAATGAATTTGCTAAGGCTTTATTTTCATTGTTGTTTTGAACACAGAACTTGCTAAAAAAGTTCCACAAGGGTCATCCAAAAGTCAGAACTCAGGTTCATCTAGAAGTCCTTTGCACCGTTCTATCTTTTCTTACAGTTATTTTTATTATCATTTGAATATGTTTAAATGGAAGTTTAGGGTAACCAAATGTATTCTTCAAATCTTTTTAATGTGTAGATTAGCATTGCTGTGGCTGCATTGGCTGTGCATGTGCCTGCTGAAGATTTGGGAGATGGTGGTATAGTGAAATGGCTTAGGGACGAGATGGATTCTCATCCGGAATATATACCAGGATTCTTGGAGTTACTAACAGTTTTGCCAGAGGTCATAATATGATATGTGTGATTATGTGTCATCTCTTCATTTTATTAATGAGACAAATGCCTAAGGTTTGAGTTACTAAGTGACAAGTTGTTATAATTTTCAAAGTTGCTGCCTTGTCGGATAGTATTTTATTCGACAAGTAATGTCATGCAGCTCGTAGATTCTTATATAAATGGTTGTGATAAAGTCTTTTAATTATTGCAAGTTGATTAACAGTTTCTTTGGTTGTTCTGCATGCATACCTTTAATGTATTTTGTCTTTATAAACAGGAAGTATTAAACTATAAGATAGCAGCTCGGCCTGAAAGGCGTCGTCAATTTGAAAAAGAGCTTACTTCTCAAATGGAGATTGCTCTAAATATTTTGACAGCTTGTTTGGCTATTTCTGAGCTTAAAGAGCAGGTGGGCAATGAGTTCCTGTATTCTCTGTGTGTGTGTGTGTGTGGCCCTAAGTGGTTGGCATGACTGAGGTATTTTAAACTCAGTTTTATTGATGAATTCTCCAATGGTGATTTTTTTTTCTTGGTTATCATTCAGGTTCTTGAAGCGTTTGCTTCGTGGCTTCGCCTAAAGCATGGGTACTAATTTTTTCCTACCTCTTTGCATATTGGAGTGTTCGGCTAAGTTGTTTTTATTGAATGTATTAATATATTATTCTGATCAAGATTAATTATTCAAGAACTGTTTTGTATAAATGAATCATCTGAATTGTGTAGCATATTGGAGGAAGCTTGTCAGATGAGTGTGCTTTACTGTCAAGTATTTAGTTAAATTTTTTTTGGGTGATCTATAGTGCTCTCAACTATATGTATATATTTGGGTATTTTAAAATCACACATATATAATTGACAGTTGGCTTTTAAACAAAAGAATGTTGAATGGAATGAGTATCTCAACTTATAGGAAACAGACTTGTCAAGTGAAACTGATGGAAAGCATAGATGCATTCCACAAATGCTGTATAATTTCAGGAAGGGTTTATAAAGTTAATGAAGAATATGGGGAGATATGTATTTAATTTGAATATTACAACTTTATTATCTTGGTTTATTTGTTTCTTTTTCCATTGGCTTTACTATTTCTCTTTAAATTTTTGTTCGTTTCAGGATTCCCGGATCTGTTCTCAGTACTCATCCATTAGTTCTTACAGCATTATCAAGCTTGAATTCTGAGTTTCTTTCTGAGGCATCTGTAAATGGTATGTATGATAGCATGGGAAAATACTAATAATTTTCTATTTTTTGTAAATATTCATATGCTTTTTGTTGGTTGAGCAATGAAATGTAGGAAGGAAGATATGATAAAATAAGCTAATGAATAGTATGAAGTTTGATATTCATTTTATTTGATATATTTTGTCACAGAAGAAAAAGCATCAAGTCCTAGATTCTTGAATAACAACTAAATCATGAAATATAAGGAAGTATAGAAATCACTCGTAAGATATCATTTAAGGTACTCTCTAAGATACAATTAGTATAAAATAATTGAACTTTATAATTAATACTCAATGCATTTTAGTTACCCAAAAAATGTAATGCATTTGACTTAGAGGCTGCTAGCTTTGCCTTCTCATTCAGCCTTTATGTTCTTTAAGGTTGAGGTCTAGGTTTATTGGTAGTTTGGAGTTTTTCTTTGTGGGACCTATAGTCTTGATAGTTAAGCTTTGAAATAGCTCATGTTTGTGTTGGAAATATGAAAAATATTGACCTTTTGCTCCTGCCAGATCTATTGTTATTTTTTGATGTTTTACTCCATTCTCCTCCTTAAATTAAGCGTCCCCCCCCCTCCCCTTTTAACTTTCGAAAATTATTTGTTTATTTTTTTTTTATTTTAAGAAAGATTTAATCACTTGAG
>NC_029785.2:107365211-107370925 GCF_000816755.2 Arachis ipaensis | reverse complement strand
AACACACACACACACCAAAATATCTATATTTATAAATCACAATTATGTTTTTTATCATAACGTATCTAAGTGACTGTTGAATTGGATTCTCTGTTTGCGAAAGTCATGTTAGTTTGACATATTTCATTCTTTACTTTTACCCAGTAACTTCAGTTTAATAATATTCACTTTTTACTTATTACAGTGATTTCTGAGTTAATACACTACACAGCAGCAGGAGGTGTTGATGGCGTTTCTGCAAATATGCCCTTAATTCAAGTAATTGTACCTAAAGTAATGAATCTTAAAACACAGCTTAGTGATTCAACAAAGGTAAACAATTCTGAGTTCTCAATTTTGTTTGCTTTGGGCCATAACCGATTCTTTGTTTGTTTATAATCATATTCCTAAGTATCTCATTATGTTTTTCATCTTTTATTGGTGATCTAGTTCAATCTATTTGCTTATAGTTGTATTCTTCTACACCTGGTGGCGCTTATTCTGTTTATTTAGTTTAGTAGCTACAGTTTTTAGACCTACTAGAATACTAAGGGTGTATTTGGTTTGGTGTTTGAAATATAAAAAATATGTTCAAGTTCCTTGAGCGCTTCAATTTCTTGTTTGTCCACTGTTTTTTTTCCTTCTGAACGCATGTTTTTCTGTACTCTAACCCGCATTTACGTGAAGCAAAAAGCTTTATAGCTTCTGTGTTCACTTGATAGCGTTGTACCATTAATTGGGAGAATTTATTTCCTTTCTACCAACCCTACCTTTCATGCATGTTATTTTTTTTTATAGAGTTCTTATTGTTTCTGTTCATATGAGTCCTCTTTTTTTTATTATTTACCGTTTATTAGCTTTTTTATTATGTTTATTATTGTTATCTTTTTTAACAAATTAAACAAAAACTAATAAGTAATAATAAAATCATTAGTGAAAAATTATAGCACACTAAAAAAGCACTGAGAGTACTAGAAAAAGAATAGTGTGTGAAAATAAAATACTAAAAAAGAGTACTGAAAAAATGCAACACGCTTGGACAGTTAATATATTTGATGAAATATTCTTATTTATGTATCTAAATTTTATATTTTTTTGTAATAGAAATAATAGTGTCCTTATGTACTGATTTTGTATAATGTATTATATTATCTTTTATGTACTTTATTAGCTATGTAGAATTGATTTTCCATAAGATCCAATTACATTCTTGCAATTATATTAGTACATGCATATAGAAAGCAAATCAGGCAAATGTTTCAACTTTCAATTATTAAATCAAAGATCAAAACATAACATAAGATCTCCTACTTCAGCAAACAAAAATGCTCAGAAGCAATTATCCGCCTAATTTTATATTGATCAGTAATTTTTCATCTAAAAGTGATTTTTAATAATGTAATTCAAACAATATTTATTTTATTATAATTCATTTTCGTATAAAAGTTACTAAACATAAATCATGTTAATACTTAATACTAACTTATTTTCATCCAATTCAAGTTTGAAAAATCAATTTGATGTAACCTTCCGTTTGTAAATTTTAATCCAAACACATTAAGTAGTGAATGCAACATGCTCTTGGGTCCTTTCTTCTCTGTTAAATATTTTTCCATTATCTTGTATTGATATTTGATAATGTCAATCCGAATTTAATCTGATACATTATATTACAAGCACTTGCTCACATGTTTGAATTCCAATGTCACTAAATCTCACTGGTGCAAATATTAATATTTAGAAGTTAGCTTAATTGTTTGAATTCCAATGTCCAATCTCTCTCTCTCTCTCTCTCTCTCTCTCTCTCCTGGTTTAGGCTTAAGGGTTTCAAAGGAAGTGGTCAAACAAAAATGAATTTTGCATGCCCTATCATTTTTGCTGATAGGTGAATAGGCATATTATTTCTTTCTCTTTTTCATTTCTTTTATTTTTTAAAACAATTTACACAAAAACTATGTTGAAGAAAAGGGAATGTACAAAGGAAGATGGGTAATAATTATACAGAAGATATGGTGAAGACCTAAGTAGATTGTGTAATAGCACATGCCAATTCTTTTGAATATCTGCTATAGGAATACGATTAAGCAGACCATCAGCTGAGGCGCTGAGCAGCATAGGGATGCCAAATATGTGATCCTTCTCCAAACAAAATCAATGTTGGAAAATGAATCATTAAACCCTAGAACTTTTTCCTACAAAATGCACCAAATCACTGTAAATGATTGCTATAGAGTATAGAATCTCTGCATTTTGACATGAGTCCAAACATTCAAACTTAGTGAGTGGCAACTGACGCAACTCGATGGTACACCCAAGATTCCCCGAAGATACCAAAAAGACCGATCCGATGAGATCTTGCTATCGGATAATGCATAAGATACGAGTCCCAGATTGGGAATTTAAACTGCACATTATACGTGTATTAGGGGGACAAAGCAAATAAGGGGCCTTCACTTCTGGAGCATGTTGTTGGTATCAATTCCCCAAACAATCAAAGAGATCTTGTTATTTCTTTGTTTGTACATCGCTGGGGTTAGTATGACTATGAACACTTGTGATGTACAACTTGATGAGTTGTTTAGTCGCAGAAAAGTTTGATTGTCTTGCAAGTTTTTCTTAAAGAAATTACCATCATATTAGTATTCATTTAGATAACTTTCATCCAAAACTCCTGTGAGTAATTCAGTTACAAAGTGAATGGCCATAGGAATAGAAAATGGTTAGTATTCTTTCCCATTGTAAGTGGTCGTAAATATGTTTAATCCATTATATGTTACCAACACTAATAGTTAAAAGGCAACTGCTTGCTTTCCTATATTACTTTTGGTCTACTTCATGATCCTTTTATCTGCCTTTAGGATGAGGAAGATGTAAAGGCAATTGCTAGGTTATTTGCAGATATGGGTGATTCATATGTGGAACTGATTGCAACTGGTATGTTTACAAGATAATTTTTTATTGGTTTCTGTCTGAGAATCATTTGTGCTTTCTCGTGTAGCTTGAATCTCTCTGGACCATTGACAAGTTACTCGTGGAGTCGTGGTTCTTGGTGATGTTAAGTGATCTAAGTTGTGATGAATTAATTTTCCAGGGCCAAATGAATCAATGTTGATAGTGCATGCATTGTTAGAAGTTGCATCACATCCAGAATATGATATAGCTTCAATGACTTTTAACTTTTGGCACAGTCTTCAGTTGAATTTGACTAGAAGGTGCTTTTCTCCCTTGAAAATATACTTAGTATACTTGCTCTTTTCCTTGATCACACTTAAATAAAATCAACACATTGTCTGGCAGGGAGTCCAACATTCAATACGTTAATGAAGCATCAATTGAAGCTGAGAGAAATAGGAGGCTACTGGTTTTCCGTCCTGCATATGAGTCACTTGTATCCCTGGTAAGTCTTCCAGGCTAGAAACTAGGCTTCAAAATCTTACGCACAGCATCAAGAAATTATGTGTGGTACCTTGAAATTATTTTTTGTATATCTGGTAAATATATATACAACCTGTATTGTAGTAATATTAAGTTGTTCTCAGTGTTGTAGCATTATATACATAATATTATGTTTGATTAAATGAGACATTGCACTTCTTATTTCTAGATAATAGTTTCTGTAGTTCTTAAATGTTTCATGTTACTACCTTTTTCATGGATGTTTTACAGGTTAGCTTTCGAGTTCAGTATCCTGAAGATTATCAAGACCTATCATATGAGGACCTTAAGGAATTTAAGCAGACAAAATATGGTAATATGGTATTGTTGTCTTGCATTTGTTTGTCATCCTCTTTTATGTCTCATGTATTATTTCATTGAATTCCTTCTAATAAGAGTACTGAATACTAATATTATTTCATCATGATTACTAGTATCCTCACTATTACTGCTAATAATGTGTATGCACTTAGTGCCTGCCTTAACTTCCTGAAAGTTATTAAAGAAAAAGCTTTGTATCAAAAATGTCCATAATTGACACAATTTTGGAACCTAAGAATTGGACACCAAATGGGGGAATTCTCAATTCCCCATTATATTTGTAATAGATAATAGATAATTGATAATTCAGTGTACTAAAGGCAAGTTATGGAATTTCTTGTTCTTGTAGACTTAAGTTATAGAGCCATAGTTTTTCATTAGTATTGCTGAATTGTTTCACGTTGTAGGCGTCAATAGTTTGTGGTTTCGAATTGCATATTCTATAAATATGACAGTGCAGTAGTAGCCTCTGGTGCTCTGTTATATATGGATTTTTCATTCTTTCTTTTGGAAAGAGAAAATTAGTGCACACTCGGGCATTGAACTGCTGGTTGATAAGTGACAGTCCAATATGGTATGTAATAATAGATAGTATTTTGACCATATATTAGCAGATGGAAGTTATGTTTTCATGGATATGTACCAGGTGCTCACTGCAAATGTTTGTCAAATTTATTCAATAAAAAAATTACCACTAATGCTTAAATTTGTTGCTTACATTGTGTGTGGAGGCTTTAAGGCCTTAACCAGAAATACATGGTATCTATAAAGGCTAACTATAAATTGTTGTTTCAGCTGTTGCGGATGTATTAACGGATGCGGCATCAGTTCTTGGTGGTGATGCTACTCTAAGAATTCTATATATGAAACTCCTTGAGGTGTGTATTGTATATGTGGATGAATTGAAGATGCGTTGTCTATATTGATTAGTGGAACTTCTTATTGTGAGAGATTGAGCTCATAGGTAGCGTTTGTTGAGGTACTAAGACAGAGACTGGGAGACTGAGACTCAGTATCATGTTTGTTGGTTTAGAGACTAGTACTAAAATTTTTGTCTCTGTCCCCAAAATTTCAGTATTTCAGTATTTCCAAAAAGTAGGGACACATGGGACTAAAATTTTTAAAGATGGATACTGAAACTTTAATAACATTTTATACCTAAAATACCTTCATTTCAATTAATTTATTCCAATTTTTGTCTCCCACTTTGCACCAAACAGAATACTAAGATTTATTTCAATCTCTGTCTCTTAGTCTCTGTCTCTCCACCAAAACACTACCATAATTTCTATGTAATACATAAATTTCATTATTCGCTTGATCTTGACTTCTCTTTTCCTTTTCCTTTGCCTTTGGTTAAATATTATCCTTTAAATTGTAGATCCTGTCTGTATTCCTCTTCATTATATAAATTGCTTTTGCCTAAACAATGTGAATGACTTCCTAACCCCTTTTTCTGCACCCAATCTCAAAAATTTAGGCTGTATCTGGCCATGGTAATAATGAACACAAGGATTGGCGTCCAGCAGAGGCTGCCTTATTTTGTATTCGGGCTATATCAAATTATGTGTCAGTTGTTGAAGCAGAAGTAATGCCTCAGGTATTGTTACTCCTTAAAAATTTGTAATGGTGGTTATATTAATCTTGCCCAAATATGGCTACATGATTTAACATCTTAGTTTTAATTATTTCAATTGATACTTGATATTTAACATCAGTCACAAAATCCTTCATTTTCATTACATCTCTGAACTGATGTGGATGAAATTCTGAGCATGTCTTATTTTATTTTTGCTCTCTTTTGGATATGGAGATTGATAGTAAGATGTGATACAACTTATTGTGCTTTAAAATGAATCCCCTTAAGCTGTGATTGGTTCATTTCCCTGCAACAGAAGTACAATTACAAATATGCTAAAACTTTTTGTACCAGGTTCCTGTGTTTACTGTGCTACCCAAAATAAGGGGACAGTGGAGAT
>NC_029785.2:107354921-107365086 GCF_000816755.2 Arachis ipaensis | reverse complement strand
TTTGCCTTGTCTTTTGTTACTACCAACAAACAACAGTGACATTTTCTGTGTCTTTGACTCCATTGTCTCTGTCTAATACACAATCCAAATACTACCTTAAGCAATAAGTTTATATAATATGACAACGAACAGTAATGGAGAAAATTTAAACATTAATCATCAACAGATCATTAATTTAAACATTAATGATTTGTAAATAACTTTTAATTTTGACAATCCATGTAAGGTTTAGCAGCCAAAACTTCTACTCAAAACACCAACTCTCTAGCATGTTACATAGTTTTACATGCACTATGTTAACTGCACGCTGTCTCTCTCTAAACTTGTTCTATTGCTAGCTTATGGATTCTATTATTTATATTCACATTTCATGCAGATCATGGCTCTGCTTCCGAAACTTCCGCTTCAACCCCAGTTACTACAGACTGGTAATGTGCCTATTATCCTCTCTCAAAGTTTATTTAGTTCCTGGCCCATTGCCCTGTATGTGTAATTAATAATGTAGCTTTTCCTTTTAAATTTCAATACCAAATTTACTAATTAAATTGCTGTTTATCTGCTTGTTCCATAATTTTAGTGTGCTTAACAATTGGAGCTTATTCAAAATGGCTTGATTCTGCATCATGTGGAGTGTCCATACTGCCTTCAGTTTTGGATATCTTAATGAAGGGAATGGGTACATCCGAGGAATGTGCAGCTGCTGCTGCTTTGGCATTCAGGCACATCTGTGATGGTAAAGTTTACTGTTTGAGTATATTCATTCACTTTTTGTATGCTTGTTGGAAAGTTAAAGAATTGATTTTGTGAGTTGCAACAGTTGGTGCCAACATGATGAAGAGTGAAGACTATTACAGATATCAATTCAATTTTTGTGCTCCTAACTAAGTTTAGCACTAGCATTTTGTCTGGAGTGTTTGATTCTATCATTTTCATACGTCGTCAAAACTTTCTGGTGCTTTTATTAGGGAATACAACTTATTTATGCTTAGATTGTGTTTGAAGAAAGCATTACAGGGATCTACTTTTCCTTTTATAAAAAAAAAGATGCAAAAATAGCTTATGGAGAATTTTTAAAAGAGGATATTGATTGAGGATAATAGCTAATCAAGGATATATTTATTCAAATATTACTTGATTCTGGATTAGATTTGAGTGTTAGGATATATTTGGTCCACAGCTTGTAATCTGCAAGTGATTGAATAAGTTTTGTTATTAATATCTTTTTTTTATTGTATCTGCAAAAGTTAATTTCCATTACTTTTTCTGGAACCTATTAATTGAGATTGAAGAGTATTAAAATTAAGATGAAGACAATAATTATTATTATTTTTTTACTTCAGATTTCACGTTAGTATTTAGAGTTTGTGATTGAAATTTTTTTCATTATTCGGTATGTTAAGCACGAGTCAAATGATTTGGTTATGTTTTAGACTGCCGGAAAAAGCTTTGTGGATGCTTAGAGGGTCTGTTCCATATCTACAATAGGACTGTGAATGGGGAAGATAGTTTCAAAGTCCCTGCTGAGGACTCGTTGCATCTAGTTGAGGCCTTAAGGTATCCAGGATCCTTGAAATATATAGGGATAGTATTTTTGGTGATTGATTCTATCTCGACTGATGTGGTTTGATCTTAATTCCCATGCAGTGTGGTTGTTACTGAACTTCCTCCAGATGATGCGAAGAGAGCTCTTGAGGCATTATGCATACCAATTATATCTCCTTTACAGGTTGGTATTGGTGTACAGGGATGTTTTTGTCATACATTTTTCCTTAATAATTACACTTTCTACATTTTGCTATATCAGGAAGCCATCAATCAAGGTCCAGAGATCTTAAGCAAAAGACCTTCTCGGCAGTTAACAATTCACATTGATAGATTTGCTTACATCTTCAGGTGTGTTCCAAATTTATATTATGCCTACACGCCCCCATGTCAGGCCCAGCCTTGTGTTGTCTTAAACAATTTTTTTCACAGTTGTGAACACTTTCTGCTTGTAGGTATGTAAACCATCCTGAAGTTGTGGCAGATGCTATTCAACGGCTCTGGCCTATTTTCAAAGCTATTTTTGATCTGTAAGTAACCCAAATTTCTTCTGATTTCCATATTTTTCTTAAGTTTGTTTGTTTGTTTGTTTGTTTATTCATTCATCTGTTATTTTACTTTTTGATGCTTGCTTTGTCTGAGACAATTTTTATGACAATATTGCCAGTCGTGCATGGGACATGAGAACAATGGAATCTCTATGCAGAGCATGTAAATATGCAGTGAGTAAGCTAAACCATTAGCTTTGCTATATTCCTTAAATGTAAAATAACAACCAACCATCACCATAATAAGCTGGTGTGAATTTTACCATCGAATTGTGCAATTGAATTAGGCAATTAATTTTAACACTCTTATTAATGTTAGTCTTGTGTGCCTGAATCAACCCTCTCTCCAATTTTGATTCTGTGATCTGTCAAGTTTATGCATGGAATTTTTCATCATGTTTGCAACACAATGTGATGTGCTGTTTTTCTTCTGTGTAGTAAGCTATGTTTTAGTTGGCTGTTTGTCAGCCATGTCAATGATACAAATTTAAAATTTAATGCCAGTTCCCAGGTGGTTTCTTCCTCCTAAAGAGCCTGTACAAATGCTCAACTCTGGTTCTATGCATTGTCAACGTTGAAAAAGATTAGTTTGTAATATTGAATGCTCTGTGGCAATATTCTATCACATGTTTCTAGGTGAGAACATCTGGAAGGTTCATGGGTGTTACCATTGGTGCCATGCTGGAAGAGATTCAGAGTCTATATAGGCAGCATCACCAACCATGCTTTCTTTATCTTTCCAGTGAAGTTATAAAGGTATTTTTATCTTATCCTGCCATTTTTATCACCGTTTCTAGTAACAATATGTTGCGTAAGTTATACACGATTTTAGCTCTAGTGGTACCTTTGGTTTTAGAAGTGGTTCTCGATTTTAGAGGAGCATCTCTGGTATGCGAAGGCAAAGGGATATCTGGTATGCGAAGGCAAAGGGGATTGCCTTAGTTTCATTGAATTTTTGTTGGCTACTTTGAGTATTTTGAAGTATGGCAACATTCTATGCCTGTTTAAATTTGTTGTGTGTGTGTTTCAGTATTGCAAATTTGTAATATTTTATTGCCTGTTCTCATTTCTTAACTGAATTTCGTATATTCTATAAACAAAAGTTGACTGTTATGCATCTCGCAATTCTATTGTTGACTATAGATTGTACACAATTGATGTTAAGTGGTAATTAATTCGCTATAATTTTGATTGTTTATTGGTTTTTCAGATTTTTGGTTCAGATCCATCTTGTGCTGACTACTTGAAGAATTTGATTGAGGCTCTCTTCCAGCACACCACCCGGCTTCTCACAAATATTCAGGTATGATCCATGTCACACATTCTTTGCAACATATGAATTGGTAGTGTGGCAAGCTGGATCATTATTTCTTGCTGCAGGAGTTCACAGCTCGGCCTGATATAGCAGATGATTGCTTTTTGTTGGCTTCAAGGTGTATTCGCTACTGTCCTCAACTATTTATTCCATCGTCTGTTCTTCCTTCATTAGTTGACTGTTCTATGATTGGGATCACGGTACAATATTTATGTCTGTATAAATTCATCAATAATACTCGAAAAAAAAAAACCCCAATTAAGGATGGCATCTTGATGTCTGCGCATATTTGAAACTGCAAATGGGAGAAGACCATTGTATGAGAACCAGATACAAGCCTAGAACCATATTTTATCACACTTCTGAACTGACGTACCTTGAAAAAAAGTTGAGCATTCCTCTACAACTAAGATGGCACACAATTTCAACAAGTCCACAGTTTGACAAAATTAAGATCCCTTTACTTCCATCAAATCCTTTAATACCGTATTGAAAAAGTCTATAATAATATAGGTAGACCAACCCAATCTACTCTATGAACTATGAAACAAAAGATTCCGCAATGAATTAGCAACTGGATAAACACAAGAAAACCTGTCTCACTTCTTACTTGCCTACTTAAGTGCAGGTGTGGACATTTTTTACTCGTAATAAAGACAATGTATTGAATCTCTGATGTAATGCATTTGTTTTGCTTACTTTTTATGAAGTTAAGACGAGGGATAACTATTGACATAAGTATCTCTTTCTGCATATCATAAAATATAGAATTACCAAAGGAATACGATGGTATGTATAAGCGGAGTAAAGAATACCATCAATTATTTCATTTCAGACCATGCACCGATTTTCTAGTGCTTATTGCATCATTCTTTATGCTTTGGCATCATCTTTGTAGGGAGGCTTCCAAGTCAATATTGCATTTCTTAGCCGACATTTTTGATCTTGCAAACTCTGCATTGGGGGAGCAATTTATCCCAATCCGAGATGGTGTAATTATTCCTCGAGGCGCCAGCATCACCAGAATTTTGGTTGCCTCATTAACAGGAGCACTTCCTAAATCTCGAGTTGATGTGGTAATTTCTCAAGTCATTGTTGACATAACTTCCTAATTTTCATATATTATATACTAACCCAAAAGAAATTGATGGAAGGATGACTTGCAAACTATTTTTCTCTGAATGTCTCAGGTATCTTATACATTACTGGCATTAATGCGAGCATATGGGTCACGAGCACTGCAATGGGCAAAAGAGTGTGTGTTGTTGATTCCATCAACAGCTATCACTGACGTGGAGCGATCAAGATTCTTATCCGCCCTTTCTGATGCAGCATCTGGAGGTGATACTAATGGGTTGATTGTTCCTGTTGAAGAATTCTCAGATGTTTGCCGACGAAATAGAGCAGTTCAGGAAATAGTTCAAGAAGCTTTGAGACCCCTTGAGTTGAATTTGGGGATTGTATCATAGATTATTGGTAAATGCCTGTGATAGAGGGGGCCATTTTGGTTAGGCCTTGTCTGTTGGTTAGGCTAGCTTGTTGTGTATTATGTTATATTCATTTTTTTTCTCTCTTTTAATCAATTATCATTCTCCAGTTTTTTAGGAGAATTCCTGCCCCTGCATATTCTGTTGTGTTGGCTGGAAGAAATTATGTTAGGTGGTGTGTCTTATATGCTGGAGATGTGGGATTGGTGAGTGATGTCATTGTCCTGGGTTTCATTTTTGGGGGCTGAGTTACTTGCCATACAATTGTAAGTTAAATGTAAACAGGGAAAAAAAGGTGGGGAAATATAGTGGACAATGAAAGTTGTTGCAATTTTAAATGAATGTTGATGTTGCAAACTTTAGGGCTCTTAAAACTGGAAAATGGCCGCATGTGTTTGACATGTTAATATGCCAGCTGCTTTAATCATAACAGTCTTATGCTTGCTTGGACTTGGATATATACTGTTCACTATTGTGATTAGAAATGTTAAGCTCAAGAGCTTAAGGAAAGACAAAAAGTATGAGTAATAAATAGTTTTAGAATTGAGCTTGTTTGTGGTATATCATTAGTTCAATTATATTTGGCTACAGTGATTGCCAAGAATATATGTATTGCGCTACATTCTATCGAAATGCAGAAAGAACAAAGATATAGTGTGGGACTCTGATTACTGCAACTTTGACTGGTGGCCTCTAGGTCCTGAAAGTTCTCTACACATTATCCTTTATGAAAAAAGACTTGTTGAATGTGACCTGAATCAGTTCTCACTTCTCCGGAGTGAATGACTTTGATTGCAAATAAGCTTAAATATGCTTTTAATCTTTGGATGTATATACCAACATTACGTAATAATTCAGAATGAAATAAACTAAAGAAAATCCGACCGGCTCTAGCATTCAACGGTGGTCAGTGTAACAAAATCCTTTTGTCATCAATTATGGGTGACCCGTGCCCAAGGGCAATTGATTCTCACACACATGAAAAGCGCGTCATGATGATGAACATAATAAAAGAACACGAGTCCCTCCGGTTCCCCGTCCATTCTTCCCCACTTCCCATAATTCATTCATGCATCAAAAAATAATTGCCAGCTCTCTCTTTGTTTTTCCTTTCCCCATAAAATGAAGCCCCAATGAATCAACCACCACAAGAATAACAAGGAAACTAACAGAATGGTGTCGACATCTCAGAAGAAAAGCCTGCACTCTCTAATGGCAGCTAACCTGAGCAAGCTCACCATACCTTGTTCTTCATCATCACCACCTCCCAACAATGAACAGGATTTCGACTTTAACCATGTATTCGGGCACCACCACGACGAACCCTCAGCTGCAATGAGTCCGCACGTGATTCACAGCAGGTCCCACTCCTTTGTGGGCCCCTCCCCTCGCGTGGCCCCACCCTCCAACCCCATCCTCTCCTTCGTCAACGAACTCTCCTCTCAGAGCGAGGGAGAAGAATCCGAACAAGTGCCTCTCAATGTCATCGAAGAAGAGAAAGTGAGCCCTCGAATTGGGCCTGCGGATTTCGAGATTTTGAGGGTTGTTGGTCAGGGTTCGTTTGGGAAAGTGTTTCTTGTACGGAAGAAGAAGAAGCAGCAGCATCAAAAGAAAGAGAGCGAAGAAGAGTGCTGTGAAGATGGTGTGTTTGCGATGAAGGTGATGAGGAAGGAGACCATCATCAAGAAGAACCATGTGGATTACATGAAAGCTGAGAGGGATATTCTCACTAAAGTTGTTCATCCTTTCATTGTTCAACTTCGCTACTCTTTCCAGGTTCTTATTTATTTTGCTAAACTATCAGCGTCTGAAATTTAATGAATTTCTAGTGGACTTAAAACTAATTATGAAATTGATAATGGATTTGTATATACAGATGAATTCACTTTTGATTCAGTGTAAACAAGTGTTTTAACACTGGTTTCTAATCAAATCCTTTCTTTTGGAAACACCCAAGTTGTTGTTCTTGGATTATGGTGTCATTTATGGAAAATTAAAATTAAAGGAGTTTATAATATCTTGTGTGAAGAAATCATCCAGTCTTTCTTTTCTGCTTATAATCCTTGGACACGTAGAATACTGTGGAACAATTTTTGGATTCTGTTTTTATTTTCTTTTTCTCCTTTTCTTATCTGATCCTATCTTCTAGATCAAATACTTTATTGATCAGTTTTAACCTTAATGCTATGTTTGATTGAAATTTATGTGCAGACTAAATCTAAGTTGTATTTGATTTTGGACTTCATAAATGGAGGGCATCTCTTCTTTCATCTCTATCGACAGGGCATCTTCAGGTATAATGTTCTCCATCACTGTGAAAATCCTGCACCTTTTATTTTTATTTTTTAATTGTGGCTTTGATATGTTTGAGTAGTGAGGATCAGGCAAGGATTTACACTGCTGAGATAGTATCTGCTGTTTCACATCTTCACAAGAATGGCATCGTGCACCGGGATCTTAAACCTGAGAACATACTTATGGATGGTGATGGGCATGTAATGATCATGGCTCTTAAACTTACTGTTGTTAGGGATTTGTTTAAAAAATTGTTAAATTTCCTTGATTTAAAATTTCCTAGTTGACCTTGTATGGTATTGTCTGAATTTGTATTGATGACAAGTCAAATTTGATTTTGCTATGATATTATTTTGAATGCGTGACGTACAATATGTTCTTGAACTTTGACATTTGTCCGTATAGGTGATGCTAACTGATTTCGGATTGTCGAAAGAGATTGACGAATCAGGAAGATCCAACTCTATGTGTGGGACCATGGAATATATGGCTCCGGAAATCATACTGGCCAAAGGCCATAATAAGGATGCAGATTGGTGGAGCATTGGTATTTTGTTGTATGAGATGCTAACAGGGAAGGTAATGTCATCTTTCTCATCTTGCATCGTTATCAGTACTTATGCATAGGTTGTGTGTGCTTGAGTCATAGTTGAATAATTCAATTACATGATGGTATGCAATAATATGCACATTTGGTACCTTTTGTGGAAACAATTAAATGATTGATGCATGTGATCTACAAAAGGGATTTACTACCTTTTATAATCAAGTATGGTTCAACAGTATTTAGTAATGCAAAGTTTGAAGCTCTTCTTTTTTGGGGGGTTTATTTGTTGTCAATCTCCAATTAGTTTTCTATTGAGTGTGTCAATAACAAAAGCATAGCTCTTGACTGCATTATCTCAAGATGGCCCTTATTGTGGATGAATATTGTTTTTTTTTTTTTTTTCTTGAACGTTCTCTTAGACTTCCCCTTTTCGTAGCTCATACAGCCAAATCACAGCACTCTACAGAATGCTTTTGCTGTGCTACAAAGTGTTTTCATTCATTTTTCCTGATTTTTAGCTTTTCATTTGGCAGGCACCATTCACACACACGAACAAAAAGAAGCTTCAGGAGAAGATTATTAAAGAGAAAGTTAAACTTCCACCAACGGTTTCCACAGAAGCTCATTCTTTGCTCAAAGGGGTAAGTAGACAATAGTAGAATGTGTTCATTCCTTAAACTATTTGATAAAGGTTTTTGAATTTACTGCCTTGATGTTTAGTTAGTGTTCTTACAGAACTAAGGTCTTTTAAGTTCCCAACTGTCCTTGCAATATGTAAATCTATTTTGAAACAGGCACCCTAAGAAATGTGGTTTCTAATTCAAGGTACTAAAAACATTATTTGACATAAAAAATTATTATGTATCTTTAAAATTTTAAAAGAACACAAGGAACCTGGAAAGCTTGGTTCTCTGAGATATTATGTTATTTATTAGAGATATAGTGAGAGAGATATCTTGGATGCTTAAAAAACTGCATATGTTTTTACTCGTTACAGTTGCTGCAAAAGGATCCATCAACAAGGTTAGGCAACGGGCCAAATGGAGATGAACAGATCAAAAGTCACAAATGGTTTCGACCAATCAATTGGAAGAAATTGGAGGCGAGAGAACTCAAACCTAAGTTCAAACCAGATGTCTCCGGTAAAGAGTGTACAGCTAACTTTGACCAATGCTGGACGGCAATGCCTCCAGATGACTCACCAGCTTCCACTCCCACGGCCGGTGACCATTTCCATGGCTACACGTATGTCGCACCAAACCCTTGGCTTTCATCCAAATAGACTGAACTGCCGAAGGCGGTCATACCGGAGAGCATGTGTATTATATGGAATGGATGTATAAAAAATAAAGCAGGAAAGCGTTAGTGACTATAACCCAATTCTTCCCCTGATTCTTAGTTGAGGCTGTATCATTGTAAACAAGGGTTCTCTGTGAATGCAAAGACAAATAGCATACATATAGAGAATAATTACTGGATGAGATGGCACAGTAGTCTTCTTCCTTACCTCCCTATAAAACAACAAATTGAATTGACCCCTTTTCCGAGTCTGGGACTGGTACGGAGCATACATCAGGATATCCATTTCTAATACAAAACATGTTTATTGCGTAGTTAGGCGCCGCTGGAGAATGGATTTTCCCAATTTTCTTTCTCCGATAAATCTGATATTTTATTTTACACTTTTTAAAAGTTGAGAAAAAAAAAAAAAAAGTGAGAGAAGATGTAAATGGTAAATACTAAATAATTACACTTAACTAAACAATTGAGGAAAAAAACATTCATTCTCCGAAGGACTGCCTTTTCTATCGCTGCATGTTTTACAAGACAATGGGATGCTAATCATTATTTTAAAAGTTGAAAAAAAAAAAAAAAATTTGAGAGAAGATGTAAATGGTAAATACTAAATAATTACACTTAACTAAACAATTGAGGAAAAAAACATTCATTCTCCGAAGGACTGCCTTTTCTATCGCTGCATGTTTTACAAGACAATGGGATGCTAATCATTATTTAAACAACAAAGTCAAGCATCAAGAAACACACGTTTTGAGACAACTTTCTCACAAATAAGAGATTAGCAGTATGAAAGAGGGGTTTTTTTTTTAACAGAAAAGAATCTTGTTGCTTGCCGAAATAGTTGGTGTTATGGTGTAGTGGATAAAGAATATACTTGTCTTCTAAAAGGACTGAGTTTTATTTTTTTTTTTTGTCACTACTGATATAAATTATGAAAGCTAAAAGTATTTCTTTATGTATGTGTTCAAAAAATGTAGTATTTTTAACTCAGGTAGAATTACACATATTTAAAAAACTTTTTTAAAAAAAAGACCAACATTGACGCTAAGGAGTAAGGATCCATTTTACAAGCCTTATATTTGGGATAATAGAAACTCTTGGGACCAATAACTTTTAGTATTTTTAATTATTA
>NC_029785.2:107340372-107354868 GCF_000816755.2 Arachis ipaensis | reverse complement strand
TTATATTAATAATTAATTTTAAATTTTTTAAATTCAAAATTTAAAAAATTTAAAATTAATTAAATAAACCTAATTAAAACCTATAAAAACATTCCTCTTCTCTCTCACATTAATCTACCCACCTCTAATAATCACACACACAAACTTCTCTCTCACCGTCAGACCCTTTCCGCCTCCCCACCGCGACCCACTCCTTCGATCGCTTCCGCTTCCAGTCGGAACTGTCTTTACCAGATCGGAAGCTCGTAAACCTTATGTTCGGACTCGGGTTCGGGTCTCGGAGCTTTCACGCATCAGCGCACGTGACTTCCCCCTCGGAGCCGGCGTCAACAGCGACAGGAACAGGGAAGACTCCGCCGTGGTTACGGATGAAAGACATGAAGCATGCGGCGCCGCGGGTGGTCAGCAAAGGAAGGCCATTAACAGTTGAAAAGTTGGGGTTTGTGAGCTGAGGCCAATCAAACGGTGTGCAGTCGTACAGAGAATTGAGCAGAGGGTTGGAGAACTTTCTTGGGTTTATTTTTTGGTGCATTTTATTTTTTTGGGTACTTTCTTGGGTTTTGCTTGGCTGCTTGCATTCTTCCTTCCATTCTCATTGTTTTCCATTTATTATTTTTAATAAAATATTTTTATCTTCAATAAAATTTTATTATTTTAAAAGAATTATTTATCATCACGATGTTGCTCGATGCGTTTTGGGATATTAGGTGCCATTTTGATGATTAAAGAGACTGCAAATTACATAATTACAGAAATATAAAAAAACATTCATTTAATATGAAAAAAAACATCCTAATACTTAACAAAAGAAACATCTAATTATATTTTAGTAAAAATAATTAAATATCTATAAAATTTTAAAAAAATATGAAATTTTTAAAGAAATAGAGACATTCACCTTTGCAATACAAAAAAATTCGAAAAATATATAAAAGAACATCTATTTAGTATGAAAAAGAAACATTCTGATATTTATTAACTTATAGAAATTTTGGATTCACCAAAAGTATTTTGGCTGATTTTTGGCTAATACCCTTTTGGTTCCTACCATTACTCTTTATTAATTCATGTGTACAAATTTTTTAAAATATAGATTCTTGTGTTTTACCATCCTACTTTTCTGCTTCCGAATGTTGTTCTTCTCCTATTGCTGGCGTTGGTTCTGTTCTGCTTCTCCTGTGTGTTGCAGGGAAGATATATAGATTCTTGCCTTGTGGCTTGTGAGAATCGAGAGGAGTGATAACAAATGTCGACGTTGATCACATTGCATGTCATTGTGTCATACATACTATGATACACCTAAAGTTGAGGCACCCTCTTTCAGCTTATTTCCCATTCATTCCGATCACTACTACCATCTCTCACCAAATTCACCATTCTTTCCCATACTCCAAAACCAGTTCATATTCATCCCAACCCAAGCACCCACAACACTTGCTCTCCATTCTTCTCAAACAACCACCATCCCATCGCCACCACAACAAAACCACCCAACAAGTTCACTCTTACACCATCACCTCTGGCCTCTTCCACTTCCCTCTTTTTTACACCCACCTCACTTCTTTGCTACTCTTCAATAACATTATTCGTTCTTATTCTCTTGTCTCATTACCCCAACAAGCCCTTTACTTCTTTGCATGCACCCAAAAGTCCCTTACTTTCTTGACATATCCTTTACTTGACACCTTCACTTTTGCATTCCTATGCCATGCTTGTGCCAACTCAACCTGTACCCACTTTGGGATTCAGCTCCATTCCCTTATTTTCAAGGTGGGGTTTCAGTTTCATGTCTATGTGCAAACTGGGCTCCTTCAGATGTACTCAAATTTTGGCCGTTTGGTTGAGTCCTTCAAGGTGTTCGAGGAAATGCCTGAGAGAAACACTGTCACTTGGAATGTTTTGATCACCGGTTTGGTCATGTGGGGTGAGGTTGAACTTGCTTGTTCAGTGTTTAATCAAATGCCAGACCGGAGTGTGGTCTCGTGGACCCTTGTTATGGATGGCTACACTCGCTCGAATCAGCCTGCGAAGGCTTTGTCTTTGTTTAGGGAAATGGTTGTTGTTCATGGTATAGAACCTAATGAAGCTACTTTCTTGACTATTTTTCCCGCAGTTGCAAATTTAGGGTATGTTAAGATTTGTCAATTAGTTCATGGCTATGTAGAAAAGAAAGGGTTCAATGAATTTGATACACGCATTTGTAATGCATTGATTGATCTGTATGCAAAGTGTGGATGCATAGATACTGCAATTAGATTCTTCAATGAGATACCAGAGCATAGGAAGAATTTGGTATCATGGACTTCAGCTATCTCTAGTTTTGCTATGAATGGGATGGGGAGGGAAGCTGTGGAGTGTTTCGAAATGATGGAGAAAGCCGGGCTGAGGCCGAACCGTGTGACATTCTTGTGTGTCTTGAATGCTTGTAGCCATGGTGGATTGGTGGAGGAGGGGCTCAAGTTTTTCAATAAAATGGTGAATGATATTCAGCTTGTGCCTGATATCAAGCACTATGGATGTCTGATAGATATGTTAGGGAGGGCTGGGAGGTTAGAGGAAGCAGAAAATGTTGCCTTGCAAGTGCCTCTTGATATAGCCAATGTTGTGATTTGGAGAACACTTTTGGGTGCTTGTAGTGTTCATAATAATGTTGAAATTGGTCAGAGGGTAACAAGAAAAATATTAGAGATGGAGAGAAGACATGGTGGGGATTATGTTCTTATGTCCAATATCTTTGTTTGTGTTGGGAGATTTAATGATGCTGAGAGGTTAAGGGAAATGATAGACAAGAGAATTGCATTTAAAATTCCTGGTTATAGTTTCGTCTAAATCATATATAGTAATAACATAGGTGTCTACCTTTATTTGTAAAAGAGATGTGGTAATTAACCTTTGAACATTGGGGGAAAATTGTCTCCAAGCATGGCAACTAGTACAACTCATGAAATAAATTACTGCAGACTTGGTGCCAAATTATTTGTCCTATTTTGGATCTCCCCGTCAAACCGATCATGCAAGGAAAATGTGTTCGTCCTGACGTCCTGTATATATACTCCCTATACTTGTACACTCGTTTAGAACACTCATTTTTAAACGATCACTAACATAAAGAATAACAATTTCTTCAGTTTAGAACAAATTGATCCATTAAAGGTTGGTCATGATTCATCCTTGTACTGACCAAAGCCAAGAAATATGGGCTAGTACCGTAGTAGTTATAAGTAATTGTCATAAGTTGATGTTTTAATATACATGTTCGTAAAGGTCAATGCTAATGAATCTACAGTACTTATTTAAATAGACGAATTAGCTAATACTTATTTAAATAGACGAATTAGTTAATTAGAGAAAGTTTAGAGAGTCAGTACTTTTATTAAAATTTGACCGGCACTTAACTCGCAAAAAAAAAATGAATAATTTTACATTATTAGATGAAATCTTATACCATTAAAAACACCAATAATAATTAATTAATGACTATAAATCACAAAATTTACTGCCGCTCACCTCCTCAGCTAATTATTTGACTAATCCAAATGGATTGTTCCATCTATAATTCAATAAAGCCAATAACCAAAGGTTTTACTTTTACATACAGGGACCAATACCATACAAAACCAATTACCAATGGCATGTGTGACTACCACATGTTTTCACTTGTCAAAGAGATATAAGTTAAGGCAATAATAAGATTCTGTTGTTACGTGGGCTATACTCTTTTGCAAAAAGAAAAAAAAAAAAAAAGAACTTCCATTTAACTGAATGAGCAAGGGATCCACCCCACTCAAGGCACTTAAGTTAGTATATTATCCTTTTAGGGTTTGTCTACGATGAACGTGGTTCATAATACACCGACGCATCTAACGGTCAAAATCTGATGTCTATCGAGTTACAAATAGATCTAGCTCCATCGAACCGTTCATTCTACTCGGGGTGCATCAAAAACCAAAATCAACTTGGTTCATCCTAGGATTCTCCAAATTTTAATTAGATTTACAAGAAACTAGAAGAACCCCACCAAAAATACCAATTCACCCCATCTAACATATCATGCCTATAAATAAATCAAGCATGCCTCTTATGTTGCAACCACATATCTTAAGATACTAAGAAACTACTTGTTGAGAGAGTAAGAAGCCCAAAAAAAGAAAAAGCCATGGATAGCACTAGCAGAGTCATGAAGTCCAAGACTAGTGAGAAATCTCTTTGTGAAAAATCTATGATGGTAGTAGCAAATGTTATTAGGTTATCATCTTTCTCTATTGCACAAAAGACTCTTGGAGTCAACACAAATGGGAAAAATGGCAAGGACCTTTCTTCAGTGTCTGACTCTGATCTTGAGTCTCTTCATGAAAAGGAGTCAATGGTGCCTCTTCGTGATCATCAATTCCCGGCTGCCATGAGCCGAAGGTCGCAGGAGCCGCTTACCCGCGCCAACCGGACATATGTGATCAAGCCAAGTGGAAGCCATGGATCATCAACTGGTTCTGTTGTATACAAAGAACAGAGAATCTCTGAGGCTAATAATGGTAATAATATTAATAACAATCATAGTAATAAGCCAAAGAAAGAAGAGTGTGTTGATGGATTGGCCTCTGATTATATCACTAAGATTCGAAGCAAGCTTGGATGTGGTCTATAAGAAGCATCAAAAGTTACTTAAATCCATATGTTATTGTGTGTAATCATCTCATTTTATGCACTCTTATTGGTTATGTATGAATTATTACTAGTGCTAGTTACTAAAATTACTAACTTTTGGTTTTCATGAACCATTTGTAATAAACTTAGTTGATGTGGTTTATTTTGCTTGCTAGATTCTAGAATAAAACTAAAACTAAAATTAATCTATATTGTTGCTTCTGATTAAACTCAACCTAACTTCTTTTTTTATTTTTTATTTTGTTTTATGCTTGCTTTGATATTCTTTGCTGGATGGACAAGTATAGTGTGAAAATTTGTCTACTGAAAATAGATTATGCTTTCTTTGACATGTGGTTTATACGAATTAAGCAAAAGTATTTATTGGGTGTAAAATCAATATGTTTAACACATGTCAAAAGATATTATAAAAAATAGTTAACCCAATGAATTTTAAAAAAAAATTCTCAAAATTCGCTACACAGTTCAATTCTCATATTGATTATTTGAAGTGTAGATAAAATAAATATCCCTCTTAAAGCTTAGAAAACCTAGAAACATATCATAACTTTAATATTAATTAATTCTTTTGGCTCATAGAATAGATAACAAAATTAGCCAATGAGTAATAGCTCAAATGGCATAGTCTTATTACAAAAAGTAAATAATTAATATTTAATTAAAAATATAAAAATTAATAAATTTTAAATATTTAAATTTTATTATAAAAGATAAATTAGATAAAAATTAAACATCAATTAAAACTATATAATTGAGTAGAAAATATTCAGAGATCCAACTTTTAGATTACATTGGCCAACTTTTTAATCTTCATGCTTCAGAAGGTTCAGGTTTAGGGTTTAATACTTAAGTGATCGAAAATAATAGCGTCAAAAGATAGATGACAGAATAAAATTATGGTAATGTTAAAAATGGTATAAAAAATTAATTCTCTAATTGAGCTTGTTTGTTTAACAGTACATTATATCTCTAAATAATATTCAAATTATGAGTATCTGAAAATTAATAATTTCTTGACTTGATATTATTTACCCAATATTATTATGACGAATTAAGAATTAATAATTTTTATGACTTCAAAAGATTTTTTTAATCAAATTCGTCCTTCAAACATTTTAAGTTGGTCAAATTATTCTTTTTGTCACTTCTGTTGCTCATATCATTATAGTTTGTTCATATAGAATGTTATTAAGTGACACCAAAACACACATACTTAGCCGTTTTAATTAATTGTTAATATGATAAGTTTATAAAATTAGATTAAATTAGCTTTAAATTGAGGGATTTTAATACCTTAAAATTTTCTTTCAATTTGTGATTGATTTGATCTAATTGTATAAACTTATCATGTTGACAGCCAAATAGAATTGTCAAGCGTGTGTTTTGGTTAGTATTGTATCATCAGCTAATGTGCCAAATTAGTAAATTTTGATATCGTCAGCAACTAAAGTAATGGAAGAACTAATTTGACTAATTTAAAATTTTTGAAGAACAAATTTGATTAAAAAAATTTTCAATGACTAATTTAAAAAAAAATTTAGTAACTAATTTAACCATTTACTCATATTAAAAAGAAAAAGTATAGGTAGACAATGAAAATATTAAACAATGTGAATAATGGATATATCAGATGTTTAATTTACTAGGTGTGCGGATGGTTATTCTAATATTAAGATTTAGGTGAGTATTTTGGAGTGTAATATATTTTACTTAAATTGGATCAATTTTAGGATTCATTATTTATGTTGTTCAAAAAAGTCATTGATTATCTAACATAACCCTGTTAAAAATAACATTACTCAAAATTTTTGTAAGTATTACCTACACAATATATTACCTTGTGTATTGCATTAAAAAAAAAAAATCTAAATCTAAAAACGTTATCTATTAGTTTGCAAGAGTGTTCAAACTTCTACTATCCTAAGTTAAGTGATTTTATATTTAGGTAAATTCTATGATATAGAAAGAAAGATTCTTCTATATGTGCATATTTGTGTTGTTAAAAGAATAGTGTGGCAAGTGTTTAGAAAGAGAGTAATTGAAGAGACAAGATTTGACATGTTGCAAGTAAAATATAGTGTATTTTGTCTTATGTAACATGTAAATGATGTATTGATTAAATAGGCTAATTATATTTATATTAATTAATTATTAAAGATAATATTGGATCTTGTATGATTTTCTTATTTTTAGACTTTTTGAATGTACGCTCTCTCTCTCCAAAAATATTAACTTTACACACAAAAATTTATTAATATTTATTTATTTTAATATATTTCTTTTTTCTTTTTTGATAACTTAGATATATTCAGTTTCACAAATATAAAAATGTATTTATTTACATATTTTAACCAACAAAAAAATATATAACTTTACGTATTTACATACATTTAAATTAACGGTAATATTTATATATATTTAATTTAAATATTATATCAATATATCTGTCAATATTACTCTGGGTACATATAGATATTTATAAAAAAATATTATTCAAACACCACATATTCTTGACATCTTATAAAAATAGTTTGTTATTAATTATTTATATATTTAAATTTTTTTAATTAATAAAACAAAAAAAATTTATATTTAATTGTTTAAAAAATATTGATGTCAAAATAGCATTTGTAATACTGTCATTTTTATGGTGCAGAAAGAGAGAATATATATTTTAGGAGAATTTATTTTTTTTTAAATGAAAATTGTAATAAGAAATTTTGCTTTTTGTTATAAAGAAAAATTAAAAATAAATTTAATTTTAATGTAGTGTTAGTATAAAATAATTTTATATTTACATCTAATGACGTAATACTATATTAACAAAAATAATTACTTTTTATAGACGGTGTAAATTGTCATCCAAAAGATCAAATATAATTACACGACTATGTAAAATACATTTTACACTGTTAATACATCAAAATTAAACTCACTAAAAATATGTGTACCCAAAATTTATATAACACCTGACATATAAAAAAACATGGTAGATACCAAGAAAAATATAGTTATTTTTTAGTATTATGTAGACGATATCTTGTTATTTTGTTTGCATTAAAATATCTATTTACAGTTGTTTATAAAAAATAATCAAAAGAAAATTTTAAATACTAAAAAAAGAAAAATCTTTTAAATATTTCAGAAAAAAAATTGTCTAAAAAAAATTAAATACTTCAAGTTATTATTGGAATAATTATGTTTATAAGATGTCAAGAATATGTGGTAGTTGAATAATATTTTTTTATAAATATCTATATATACCCAGAGTAATATTGACAGATATATTGATATAATATTTAAATTAAATATATATAAATATTATCGTTAATTTAAGTGTATGTAAATACATAAAGTTATATTTTTTTTGTTGGTTAAAATATGTAAATAAATACATTTTTATATTTGTGAAACTGAATATATCTAAGTCATCAAAAAAGAAAAAAGAATATATTAAAATAAATAAATATTAATAAATTTTTGTGTGTAAAGTTAATATTTTTGGAGAAAGAGAGCGTACATTCAAAAAGTTCAAAAATAAGAAAATCATACAAGATTCAATATTATCTTTAATAATTAATTAACATAAATATAATTAGCCTATTTAATCAATACATCATTACATGTTACATAAGACAAAATACACTACATTTTACTTGCAATATGTCAAATCTTGTCTCTTCAATTACTCTCTTTCTAAACACTTGTCACACTATTCTTTTAACAACACAAACATACACATGTAGAAGAATCTTTCTTTCTACATCATAAATTCACCTTATGTTTATCTAAATAAGAGTGATCTATCAACCGATTTTTGTCATTTTTTACAAAAGATAACGTGATTTTTTATTTAAAAAAAACTACTTTATCTCTTTTTCCTCATTTTTGTGAGATAATGTGGTCTTTTTATGAATTTTGTCGTAAAATACTAACGAAAGTTGCTAATCTGACACGTTAAACTAGTGAGTTGAGCATGAATGATTAGAAAAGAACAGAGCGATTGGTCCCAAAACTTAAATTGATCACGAGTCTATTTGTTCCTATTTATTCAGACAAAAATGATGTCAAGATTAATAAAATTTAATAATATAAAAAATAATATAGATTAATTAAAATTTTTTGTACATTGAATTTAAGAATGTCATAATAATTAAAGAGTGATGACTCATGATAAACTTTAAGAGTTACATTGTTTGTATATATATAGCCATATATAAAGTGATCACCTCTTATATATAACCAAAAAAATCAAACGAATGAAAACTAAATAACAAATAAAACCACAAATCTAGTGCACCAATTAATTTGCTAGAAGCAAAATTATGTAAAAATAAAAATGTTCATTTCCATAGTTGATTGTGACACATAAAATAATTTTTAATTTTCTGGGTTTAGAAAATACTTAGCATGGTTTTGAAAATTGGACCGATCCGACCATGAATCGAATGTCTCTATAACTCAATCTTAAGGAGAAAATTATAATTCTAAAAACCATTTTGTGGATTATTGAACCAATCGGTTAAACCGAATCAGAATTCGGCCAGTTTACAAGAAACAACATCATTTTGAACTTAAAAAAAAAATAGAGCATCAGAATCACGTGTGACTGTTTCCCTTCTCTTAAGTTCAAAATTCACCAAAGCAAAAAGAAATCTCAAAGTTGAAACCCTTAAAACCTACCTTCTCCACCACCTCCACAAGGACTGTCGCTGTCTATCACGCTCAGGCGCCATCGTCGTTGTTTGATCGTTCGCTCTTCTTCGTCATTTAACAATCACACCTTCTTCCTTGAGCTTGGAGTCAGTCCTGGTCTTTGTTTATTCTGTCACGCTCCTGCCGCCATTTGTCGTGCTCAGGCACCACCCTCTAGCCATGGTGCTCGAAGTTTCCAACCTACCAATCGTAGCTTCTTCCTTGAGCTCGGCATCTTGGAGTCTATCCTTTGTTAGATTAGCCGCAACTTCTTCCAACCCACCACCGTCTTCGAGTCGTGCTCGTCATCTGGCTTCCGTCTCTGTCACGCTTCTGCCCTTTTGCTTAGACTGCTCAGAAGTCAAAACGAACATTTAGGATTTTACTAGTGCTACTTAGATTGGTTTCTTTAATTTTCTTGAATTTTTTATTCTTGGTTCTTTGTTCTTTGGTTTAATTAGGATTCTGCTATTGTTAGTTCTATTTCAATTGAATTTTTGAATGATTAGCTCTGTTCACTATTGCTATGTTATACTCTATTTTGTTATTTTTTTTGTATTGTGCTAAAAAAGTTATACTAAAATTGTGCTAAAAGCTTGAAACCTTGATAATTTTTGTTAATCTTTGAAAAAATTTGTTGCTGCTATGTAACTTTTTGTGTTATTGTGATAATCAATTTTTCTTGTTTGTGTGTTGCTTTGGTTTAAATTTTAATTGGTATTATTGTTGTCTTATGATTTTCTATAATTTGTTAATAATGTAATTTTTCTATCATCATACTGATCTTTATTTTAAATGTTTAGTTATTCTTTGTTTATTGATTTAACTGTTATGATGAATTTGTTAATTTGCTAATTGTAATTTTAGAAAGTTTAGAAAGATATAGAGAGAATATGACAGAATAAAAAAATATAAAACCAAATAAGTGGGTAAAAACAAGAATAAAAAATTGATAATTAAGAGAGAGAAATATTTATTCATAAGATATAAAAAAAATTAACAAATGTCAATTTTATAGAGTTAAGAGAAAAATTTGGTTTACTATTTAATCCTCCCAATCACTTCTCATTTATTTAATATCTATAATAATGTAACGAGTATTATTAATTAGTTTATATTTATTATACTATACAATTAAGAATTTATTGAGAAAAACTAATATGATATGACCGTTATACATCGGTTACAAGTTATAACTCGGTCATAAACGTTATAAATTAGCTGTCAATAACTGCACCAAAACGTCAGATATGCTATTACTCTCCACTTAAAATATCATACTTGGAGAAATAACCGTTACTTTTCATTTTTAGATATAAAGAAAATGGTAAGAAGATTATTCTATTCATTGAATTCTACAAAATCTATTACTCATTTACTGACTTGAGTGTCGGAGTGCCTTTTGCAGGTACCCACCCCATTGTTCTCTCATTGCTGACGTATACCTCATCCCGACGAAAAGCATACAAGTACTCACTGGTAGACGAGCTATACACCAGCCAACCTCCACAAGAACAATTGGCACCCACCGTGGGGCCTCAAAATAAAACCCTTTGTCCTTTCTTTCTATAGGTCCCAAAACTCCCCTACCTGCTCATGGTTGACCTGCCTCCCCCCACACCATTTGAGCTTCTTCGAATGGTAACAGAGTTACAACAGGCTAATCAGCGCATGACAGAAGAAAATTAACAAATGGCAAATCAAATAGCCGAGTAACCAATGCTCGAATTGAAAATAATGACACTGAGCAGCCAGAAGATGATGAAGAACATTCTGATCTAACACACATCTCGAAAACTCAACAACCAAAGAGAAACCAACAAAATGATGACGATGACGAATTGGAGAACGCTGTTGGTCCATTCACGGCTAACGTTATGAGTTTCAAACTGCCTAGGAACTTTACCTTACCACTCAAATTGACTCCCTATGATGGCATGAGAGACCCCAAAAAAACACAACAAGAATCTATGATGATAGTAAACTATGCTTCTGATCCTATTTTATGTCAATGTTTTCTTATCTTTTTAGATGGTCCTGCACTTGATTGGTTTTCATCTTTGTTTGCAAATTCAATTTCACGCTTTCAGGAGCTCGCCAAGCAATTCGAAGATCAGTTCACTGCATCTTCCATCTATTTACATGACTCTGACTATTTGAACACTATCAAGCAAGGACAACATGATAGTTTAAAATACTATATCACCCGCTTCACCAAAGTGGCAATGAGTATCCCAAACCTCCACCCTGAGGTGCACCTACATGCTATAAAGAGTGGACTTCGCCTAGGAAAGTTCCAAGAAGCCATCACAGTGGCCAAACCAAAAACCTTGGCCAAGTTTCAAGAAAAGGATAAAGGTCAAATGAAAATCGAAGAGCTACGCTAAGCTCGGAAATCCGAGAAGAATCAAAACAGTAAGGATGATGATAAAGCTCGGGACAACAAGAAACCCTTTTGGTTGGCACCGCGCTATAATTCTTATACCCAATTCAACACCAAAAGGGAGGAAATCATCGAGGAAATATTAAATTCAAAACTAATCAAACCTCCTCGGAAGGCCGGAACCTACCAGGATACGAAGAATGTGGATAAAACAAAGTACTATGCTTTTCATTAGAAATACGGACACACTACTGATGAGCGGATAATTTATACGCTTTTTGGCATTGTTTTTACATAGTTTTTAGTATGATTTAGTTAGTTTTTAGTATATTTTTATTAGTTTTTAAATAAAATTCACATTTCTGGACTTTACTATGAGTTTGTGTGTTTTTCTGTGATTTCAGGTATTTTCTGGCTGAAATTGAGGGACTTGAGCAAAAATCAGATTCAGAGGTTGAAGAAGGACAGCAGATGCTGTTGGATTCTGACCTCCCTGCACTCAAAGTGGATTTTCTGGAGCTACAGAACTCCAAATGGTGCGCTCTCAATTGCGTTGGAACGTAGACATCCAGGGCTTTCCAGAAATATATAATAGAATATACTTTGCCCGAGTTTAGATGACGAAAACTGGCGTTCAACGCCAGTTCTATGATGCATTCTAGAGTTAAACCCCAGAAACAGGTTGCAAAGTGGAGTTAAATGCCAGAAACAGGTTACAAACTGGCGTTCAACTCCAAGAGAAGTCTCTACACGTGTAAACTCAATGCTCAGCCCAAGTACACACCAAGTGGGCCCCAAAAGTGGATTTCTGCATCATTTACTCATTTCTGTAAACCCTAGTAACTAGTTTAGTATAAATAAGACGTTTTACTATTGTATTTACATCTTTAGTTCTATCTTTAGATCACGTTTGGGGGCTGGCCTCTCGGCCATGCCTGGACCTTCATCACTTATGTATTTTCAATGGTAGAGTTTCTACACACCATAGATTAAGGTGTGGAGCTCTGCTGTTCCTCATGAATTAATGCAAAGTACTACTATTTTTCTATTCAATACAAACTTATTCCGCTTCTAAGATATTCATTCGCACTTCAATGTGAATGTGATGATCGTGACAATCATCATCATTCCCAACTTATGAACGCGTGCCTGACAACCACTTCCGTTCTACCTTAGATTGAATGGGTATCTTTTGGATATCTAATACAGGGGACCGAGTCCGAGATATTAGAATCTTCGTGGTATAAGTTAGAACCCATGGATGGCCATTCCTGAGATCTAGAAAGTCTAAACCTTGTCTGTGGTATTCCGAGTAGGATCTGGAAAGGGATGGCTGTGACGAGCTTCAAACTCGCGAGTGCTGGGCGTAGTGACAGACACAAAAGGATCAATGGATCCTATTCCAGTATGATCGAGAACCGACAGATGAATAGCCGTGCTGTGACAGAGCATCTTGGACCATTTTCACTGAGAGGACGGGAAGTAGCCATTGACAACGGTGATGCCCTACATAAAGCTTGCCATGGAAAGGAGTAGGAATGATTGGATGAAGACAGCAGGAAAGCAGAGGTTCAGAGGAACGAAAGCATCTCTATGCGCTTATCTGAAATTCTCACCAATGAATTACATAAGTATCTCTATCCCAGTTTATATTTTATTTATGTTTTTATTATCAATTCACCATAACCATTTGAATCCGCCTGACTGAGATTTACAAGGTGACCATAGCTTGCTTCAGGCCGACAATCTCCGTGGGATCGACCCTTACTCACGTAAGGTTTATTACTTGGACGACTAGTGCACTTGCTGGTTAGTTGTGCGAAGTTGTGATAAAGAGTTGAGATTACAATTGTGCGTACCAAGTTGTTGGCGCCATTGATGATCACAATTTCGTGCACCAAGTTTTTGGCGCCGTTGCCGGGGATTGTTCGAGTTTGGACAACTGACGGTTCATCTTGTTGCTCAGATTAGGTAATTTTATTTTAATTTTAAACTTTTTATTTCTTATTTTCGAAAAATACAAAAAAAATTTTCTTTTTTTCGTTTTTCCAAAATAATTTTCGAAAAATCCAAAAAAGTTTTATAAAATCATAAAATCAAAAATATTTTTTGTGTTTCTTGTTTGAGTCTAGAGTCAAGTTTTAGGTTTGGTGTCAATTGCATCTTTTTAATTTTCTAGAAAAAAATTATTTTCGAAAATTTCATTCATTGCATTCTTCATGATCTTCAAGTTGTTCTTGGCCAGTCTTCTTGTTTGATCTTCATATTTTCTTGTTTTGTGTCTTTTCCTGTTTTTCATATGCATTCTTGAAACATTAATGCCTAAAGAATAACAATTTTTAAGTTTGGTGTCTTGCATGTTTTCTTTTCTTGAAAACTTTTCAAAAATAAGTTCTTGGTGTTCATTTTGACATTCAAAGTGTTCTTGGTGTTCATCTTGACATTCATAGTGTTCTTGCATGCATGACATGTTTTGATTCATAATTTTCATGTTTTGAATCTTTTTGATGTTTTTCTCTTTCATCATTAAAAATCCAAAAATTAAAAAAATATCTTTCCCTTTTTCTTCTCATCAAATTTGAAAATTTGAGTTGACTTTTTCAAAATTTTTAAAATCTAGTTGTTTTTTATAAGTCAAATCAAATTTTCAATTTAAAAATTCTATCTTTTTCAAATCTTTTTCAAAAATAAAATCTTTCTCATTTTTCTTTCATAATTTTCGAAAATCTTATTAGCATTTAATGTGATTGATTCTT
>NC_029785.2:107320250-107340239 GCF_000816755.2 Arachis ipaensis | reverse complement strand
CTTTTCTAATTATTTTATTTATTTACTAACACTTCTCTTCATCTCAAAATTCGAACCCTCTCTTCCCCTTGGTGTTCGAATTTTTCTTCTTCTAATCTTTTCTTCTTCTACTCACAAAAGGGAATCTCTATACTGTGACATAGAGGATTCCATATTTTCTTTTCTATTTTCTTCTTTTTCATATGAGCAGGAACAAGGATAAGAATATTCTTGTTGAAGCTGATCCTGAACCTGAAAGGACTCTGAAGAGGAAGTTAAGGGAAGCTAAAGCACAACTCTCTGGAGAAAATCTGACAGAAATTTTTGAAAAAGAAGGAGACATGGCCGAAAATAATAACAATGCAAGGAAGATGCTTGGTGACTTTACTGCACCTAATTCCAATTTACATGGAAGAAGCATCTCAATCCCTGCCATTGGAGCAAACAATTTTGAGCTGAAACCTCAACTAGTTTCTCTGATGCAATAGAATTGCAAGTTTTATGGACTTCCATCTGAAGATCCCTTTCAGTTCTTAACTGAATTCTTGCAGATCTGTGATACTGTTAAGACCAATGGGGTTGATCCCGAGGTCTACAGGCTTATTCTTTTCCCGTTTGCTGTAAGAGACAGAGCTAGAATATGGTTGAATTCTCAATCTAAGGATAGCCCGAACTCTTGGGATAAGCTGGTCACGGCTTTCTTAGCCAAGTTCTTTCCTCCTCAAAAGTTTAGTAAGCTAAGAGTGGATGTTCAAACCTTCAGACACAAGGAAGGTGAATCCCTCTATGAAGCTTGGGAGAGATACAAGGAACTGACCAAAAAGTGTCCTTCTGACATGCTTTCAGAATGGACCATCCTGGACATATTCTATGATGGTCTGTCTGAATTATCAAAGATGTCGTTGGACCATTCTGCAGGTGGATCCATTCACCTAAAGAAAACATCTGCAAAAGCTCAAGAACTCATTGACATGGTTGCAAATAACCAGTTCATGTACACTTCTGAAAGGAATCCTGTGAGTAATGGGACGCCTCAGAGGAAGGGAGTTCTTGAAATTGTTACTCTGAATGCCATATTGGCTCAGAATAAAATATTAACTCAGCAAGTAAATATGATCTCTCAGAGTCTGAATGGATTGAAGGAATCATCCAACAGTACTAAAGAGGCATCTTTTGAAGAAGAAGCTTATGATCCTGAGAACCCTGCAATAGCAGAGGTGAATTACATGGGTGAAACCTATGGAAACACCTATAATCCCTCATGGAGAAATCCTCCAAATTTCTCATGGAAGGATCAACAAAAGCCTCAACAAGGCTTTAATAATGGTGGAAGAAACAAGTTTAGCAATAGCAAGCCTTTTCCATCATCCACTCAGCAACAGACATAGAATTCTGAGCAGAATCCATCTATCTTAGCAAATATAGTCTCTGATCTATCTAAGGCCACTGTAAGTTTCATGAATGAAACAAGGTCCTCCATTAGAAATTTGGAGGCACAAGTGGGCCAGCTGAGTAAAAGAGTCACCGAAACTCCTCCTAGTACTCTCCCAAGCAATATAGAAGAAAATCCAAAGAAAGAGTGCAAGGCCATTGATTTAACCATCATGGCCGAACCTACAAGGGAGGGGAAGGACGTGAATCCTAGCGAGGAAGACCTCCTGGGACGTCCAGTGACCAATAAGGAGTTTCCCTTTGAGGAACCAAAGGAATCTAAGGCTCAATTAGAGACCATAGAGATTCTATTGAACCTCCTTCTGCCCTTCATGAGCTATGATGAGTATTCTTCCTCTGAAGAGGATAAAGAAATTACTGAAGAGCAAGTTGCTAAGTACCTTGGTGCAATCATGAAGCTGAATGCCAAATTATTTGGTAATGAGACTTGGGAAGATGAACCTCCCTTGCTCACCAATGAACTAAATGCATTGGATAGGCAGAAATTACCTCAAAAGAAAAAGGATCCTGGCAAATTCTTAATACCCTGTACCATAGGCACCATGACCTTTGAGAAGGCTCTGTGTGACATGGGGTCAGGAATAAACTTAATGCCACTCTCTGTAATGGAGAAACTTGGGATCTTTGAGGTGCAGGCTGCCAGAATCTCATTAGAGATGGCAGACAACTCAAGAAAATAGGCTTATGGACAAGTAGAGGACGTGTTAGTCAAGGTTGAAGGCCTTTACATCCTTGCTGATTTCATAATCCTAGACACTAGGAAGGAAGAGGATGAATCCATCATCCTTGGAAGACCCTTCCTAGCCACAGTAAGAGCTGTGATTGATGTGGACAGAGGAGATTTAGTCCTTCAACTGAATGAGGACAACCTTGTGTTTCAAACTCAAGGATCTCCTTCTGTAACAATGAATAACTCTTTCCTTTTCACACATCATTACCACCTAAACCCCCCTGGCCGAACCATTCACACACCTCCATCTTCTCCATCTCTTCTTCTTCTCATCCTTTCTTTCTTCTTTTGCTCGAGGACGAGCAAACATTTTAAGTTTGGTGTGGAAAAAGCATTGCTTTTTTTTTTGTTTTTCCATAACCACTAATGCCTCAAGGGATGCACTTCCCTCCACAAAACTATTGGGAGCAAATCAACACTTCCCTAGGAGAATTAAGTTCCAATATGGGACAACTAAGGGTGGAGCACCAAGAGCACTCCATCATCCTTCATGAGATTAGAGAAGATCAAAGAGCTATGGGGGAGGAGCAACAAAGGCAAGGAAGAGACATAGAAGAGCTCAAAAGCACCATTGGTTCTTCAAGAAGAGGAAGACACCATCCTCACTAAGGTGGACTCATTCTTTAATCTCCTTGTCTATTTATTTTACTTTTTTTCGATTTTTTGAGCTTTATGTTTTATTTATGTTTGTGTCTTTGCTATATGATCACTAGTGTCTAAGTGTCTATGCCTTAAAGTTATGAATATGAATCCATCACCTCTCTTAAATGAAAACTGTTCTAAAAACAAAAGAACAAGAAGTACATGGTTTCGAATTCATCCATGAAACTAGTTTAATTATTTTGATGTGGTGGCAATACTTTTTGTTTTCTGAATGTATGCTTGAACAGTGCATATGTCTTTTGAATTTGATGTTTATGAATGTTAAATATGTTGGCTCTTGAAGAATAAGGAAAAAGGAGAAATGTTATTTGATAATCTGAAAAATCATAAAAATGATTCTTGAAGCAAGAAAAAGCAGTGAATACAAAAGCTTGCAGGAAAAAAAAAATAAGCGAAAAAGAAAAGAAAGAAAAAGAAAAAGCAAGCAGAAAAAGCCAAAAGCTCTTTAAACCAAAAGGCAAGAGCAAAAAGCCAATAGCCCTTAAAACCAAAAGGCAAGGGTAATACAAAGGATCCAAGACTTTGAGCATCAGTGGATAGGAGGGCCTAAAGGAATAAAATCCTGGCCTAAGCGGCTAAACCAAGCTGTCCCTAACCATGTGCTTGTGGCGTGAAGGTGTCAAGTGAAAACTTGAGACTGAGCGGTTAAAGTCAAGGTCCAAAGCAAAAAAAAGAGTGTGCTTAAGAACCTTGGACACCTCTAATTGGGGACTTTAGCAAAGCTGAGAGTGAGATGCCAAAACTATTCAAGAGGCAAAAAGCTACAAGTCCCGCTCATCTAATTGGAGCTAAGTTTCATTGATATTTTGGAATTTATAGTATATTCTCTTCTTTTTATCCCATTTGGATTTCAGTTGCTTGGGGACAAGCAACAATTTAAGTTTGGTGTTGTGATGAGCGGATAATTTATACGCTTTTTAGCATTGTTTTTACATAGTTTTTAGTGTGATTTAGTTAGTTTTTAGTATATTTTTATTAGTTTTTAAATAAAATTCACATTTCTAGACTTTACTATGAGTTTGTGTGTTTTTCTATGATTTCAGGTATTTTCTGGCTGAAATTGAGGGACTTGAGCAAAAATCAGATTCAGAGGTTGAAGAAGGACTGCAGATGCTGTTGGATTCTGACCTCCCTGCACTCAAAGTGGATTTTCTGGAGCTACAGAACTCCAAATGGCACGCTCTTAATTGCGTTGGAAAGTAGACATCCAGGGCTTTTCAGTAATATATAATAGTCCCTACTTTGCCTGAGTTTAGATGACGCAAACTGGCGCTCAACGCCAGTTCCATGTTGTATTCTGGAGTTAAACGCCAGAAACAGGTTACAAACTGGCGTTCAACTCCAAGAGAAGCCTCTACACGTGTAAAGCTCAATGCTCAGCCCAAGCACACACCAAGTGGGCCCCAGAAGTAGATTTCTGCATCATTTACTCATTTCTGTAAACCCTAGTAACTAGTTTAGTATAAATAGGACGTTTTACTATTGTAGTTACATCTTTAGTTTTATCTTTAGATCACGTTTGGGGGCTGGCCTCTCGGCCATGCCTAGACCTTCATCACTTATGTATTTTCAATGGTAGAGTTTCTACACACCATAGATTAAGGTGTGGAGCTCTGCTGTTCCTCATGAATTAATGCAAAGTACTACTGTTTTTCTATTCAATACAAACTTATTCCGCTTCTAAGATATTCATTCGCACTTCAATGTGAATGTGATGATCATGACAATCATCATCATTCCCAATTTATGAACGCGTGCCTGACAACAACTTCCGTTCTACCTTAGATTGAATGGGTATCTCTTGGATATCTAATATAGGGGACCGAGTCCGAGATATTAGAATCTTCATGGTATAAGTTAGAACCCATGGATGGCCATTCCTGAGATCCGGAAAGTCTAAACCTTGTCTATGGTATTCCGAGTAGGATCTGGGAAGGGATGGCTGTGACGAGCTTCAAACTCGCGAGTGCTGGGCATAGTGACAGACGCAAAAGGATCAATGGATCCTATTCCAGTATGATCGAGAACCGACAGATGAATAGGACGGGAAGTAGCCATTGACAACAGTGATGCCCTACATAAAGCTTGCCATGGAAAGGAGTAGGAATGATTGGATGAAGACAGCAGGAAAGCAGAGGTTCAGAGGAACGAAAGCATCTCTATAAGCTTATCTGAAATTCTCACCAATGAATTACATAAGTTTGGTGTTGTGATGGGTGAGCATCTTTCCTATTTTTTCCTAGTAAATTTGCATTTAAATTGTTGAGTTTAATCAAGAATTAATTATCTTTTAGCCACTATGGATGCTACTTTGAATCTTGTGCAATGCTGTTTATTTTAGATAGCATTTGGATGGATTTGATGGAACTTTCGTAGAAAAAGGAAGAAGGCTATATAGGGCAGGAATGGCTTAGAGGATGGAGAGGAAGCTTGCAAAAATGGAATCAGCACAAGAATTAAAGGAGATGACATCGAGGAGCGACGCGTGCGCGTACCTGACGCGTGCGCGTGATTTGAAGATTTGCTTAGCGACACGTGCACGTGACTGATGCGTATGCGTGACACGCGAAGAAGACTATCGACGCGTACGCGTGACTGACGCGTACGTGTGACATGCGCCACATGCAGAAAACGCAAAAAATGCTGATTGATCTATTAATTCTAATTTAAACTCTATTTTATTTAAAAATAGGAAAAGATATTATTTTAGTTTTAAAAGATAGATTTTTTTATGAGGATTAGATATAAAAGAGAAAAAAACTTCTCTTTTGGGGATCCTAACATTAGTTCACTTTTCATTCCACCTCAGCCTAATTTACAATCCTTATTTTTCTCTCTGAACCATGAGCAACTAAACCTCCATTGTTAAGGTTAGGAGCTCTGTCTATTGTATGGATTGATACTATTATTTTTCTATTTTAATTCATGTATTAATTTATATTTCAAGAATTGTTTTCATTCTTTATTTTATGAATTTGGGTGGAACGGAAGTATGACCCTCTTTCTAATTGAGTTCTTGTATAACTTGGAAAAGCTCTTTACTTGAACAACAGCTTGAAAACATATTCTCCTAAGTTTCAAATTATCTGGACTTAAAGGGATACGCGATATATAATCCTCTTATATTTGGGTAATTAGGATTTCTGTGGCATATAAACTAGAATTGAACTTCACCTCTAATTGGAATTAAGTGACAAAGGAATTGGCGGTTGATAAATTTTAGAGGAGACTAGAAAGGTCTAAGGAATTAGGGTCTAGTCACATATAATTTGCCATGAATTAAATCTTGCATGATTAAAATAAAGGGATAAGTACTTTTTTCGTCCCCAAGGTCTGGGGTCAAAATCAAAATCGTCCCCGACTTTTTTTCTTATTAAAATCATCCTCAACGTTACAAAACATTATAAAATCGTCCTTTTCTACTTCAATTTTATTTTTTTACTAAATTACCCTTCATTATTAAAAAATTATAAAATAAAATAAATATAAAGTACATGGGGGTGGGTTTGGGGTGGGGGGAGAGACGAAGAGATGCTGGGTGTGGGTGGGGTGGGGTTTTATTTTTTTAATATTATTTTTATTAATAGTTAAGGATAATTTGGTCCAAAAAAATAGAAAAGGACGATTTTATAATGTTTTGTAATGTTAAGGATGATTTTAATAAGAAAAAAAGGTCGGGGACGATTTTGATTTCGACCCCAGACCTTGGGGACGAAAAAAGTACTTATCCCTAAAATAAATTAATAAGAAAAGTTAATCCAGAAAATAGATAACTCTGAAACCTTAATTGTTTCTCCATACATATTTCACAACCTGTTTACTGCTTGCTTTGTTAAATTTCTGAATTATTGTTTAATGCTTTTGAATACCAAAACACTCTTTTCTGTTTGTTTAACTAAGTAGATTAATCAACCATTGTTGCTTAGTCCATCAATCCTCGTGGGATCGACCCTCACTCACCTGAGGTATTACTTGGTATGACCCGGTGCACTTGCCGGTTAGTTTGTGGTTTATAAATTCCGCACCAATGCACTTGCCAATCTATCTGTACAAATATTGCGGAGCCAGTTTTGCACACCAACTTTTTGGTACCGTTGTCAGGGATTGTTCGGATTTGACAAACTACCGGATTATCTTGTTGCTTAGATTAGGAACTTTTTCTTCACTTTTGTTTGTGTCTTTTGTTTTCTTTTTCAAAAACTTTTTCAAAAATTCATCTTTTCTTTGTCTTCCGTTTGAGTCTAGTGTCAGTTCTTAAGTTTGATGTCTTTTGTGTGTTTTTTATTTTCTTTAAATTTTTGAAAATTGTTCTTAGTGTTCTTCTTGGTATTCAAGTTGTTCTTGTTTCTTTTCTTTGTTTGATCATAAAACTTTTAAGTTTGGTGTCCTTAGTTGTTTTTCTTTAAAAATTTCGAATAATAAGTGTCTTTGATCTAAAAATTTTAGAGAAAATTTCATTCCCCTCCCCTGCAAGATGCTAAAATGACACTCCCCTCCCCTATATTTATAAAATGTACATTCCCCTTCCTTATAACTTTTAAAAAACCTCCTCTTTAATCCATTTTAATTTTTTTGTGTTAACTAATTTCAATTTTATCCATTTTTCAAGAAAAAATAAATTATTTTTTTACAAAAATACCCTTTAGTAAAAATTTTATTTTTTTGTCATTAATTTTGCTTACCAAAATACCCTTTAATAAATTATTTTTTTATTGATTAAATTGGTATCTTAGAAAAAATAATTTAATTATTAAATTTTTAAAAAAATATTTTGGTAAAAATATAATTTAATAAATAAAAATAATTTATTAAATGGTATTTTGGTAAACAAAATTTAATGATAAAAAATAAAATTTTTGTTAAAAGGTATTTTTGTAAAAAGTAATTTTTTTTTGAAAAATAGATAAAGTTAACATTAGTTAACACAAAAAAATTTAAAATAGATTAAAGAAGAGGTTTATAAGGGAATGGAATGTACATTTTATAAATAGAGGGCAGAGAGCGTCATTTTAGTATCTCGCAGGTGAGGGGAGTAGAATTTTCTCAAAATTTTAAGTTTGGTGTCTTTTAGTTGTTTTTCTCTTTCTTCATTAATTCAAAAAATAAAAAATATATTTTCTATCTTTATTTAAAAATTTCGAAAATCTTGTTTCTCTCTTTTATTTTGATTTAGAAATTTTAATGTTCAGTGTTTTCTTGTTAGTAAAGTCAAATTTTAAATTTTAAATCTTATTTTTTCAAATTTTTTCTTTTAATTTGATTCTTTCCTATCTTATCTTTCTTTTAAATTTTAATATTCAAAACTTTTTCAAATCATTATCTTATCTTATATTAATTCTAAATTTCAAATTCAAATCTTTTCAAAATTCAAATCTTTTTTAAATCTTCACCATATCTTAACTTTTCAACTTATTTTCAAATCTTTATCTTATCTTCTTTCAATTTCAAAATTCAAAATCAAATCTTTTTCAAATCTTTTTAATTCTTATTTTATGTTGTTGACTTTTCTTTTCCAATCTTAAATTTAAAAATTTTAAAATCAAATCTTTTTCAATTCTTCTATATTATCTTATTTTCAGATCTTTCTTAATTAGTCACTTGTCTTCTCTTCTATCTTTTTCAAAACTTCCTAACTAATTCTTCTTTTCTATTTTCGAAAACTTCTCACTTCTTTCTCTCTCTTCTTTTTCGAAAATCACATATTTAATTTTCATATCTTTTTAATCAATTAGTTATCTTAGTCTTTAAATTTCTTCTTCTTTTCGAATTTAATTAGTAAATAAAATAAAAACAAAAATATTTTTATGCTAATTTTCCCATTTACTTCTTAATTTTCGAATTCTTCTACCCCTTTATTCGAATTCTTCATCTCATTCTTCTATCTTCATTCTTCTCTCTTATTCACATCTCACAGGGAGTTCTCTATCCTTTGACATAGAAACTCCCGTTCTTTCTTGTTCTTGTTTTTCTTTTTCTTGTTTATGAGCAGGAACAAAGATAAATAACCTCTCTTTGATCTTGATCCTGAACCTGAGAGGACTCTAAGGAAGCGTTTACAACAAGTTAAAGCACAACACTCCGGAAGAGACCTCATAGAACTTTTTGAACAAGAAGCTAAAAATACAAACATGGCAGCCGAACAGAATAATGAAGAAGATGCAAGGAAGGTTCTTGATGACTTAACTGCACCCACTTCTGACTTCTATAGAAGAAATATCTCCATACCTGCCATTAGAGCAAATAACTTTGAGTTTAAGCCTCAGTTAGTCTCTCTAATGCAACAGAATTGAAAATTTCATGGACTTCCACTAGCAGATCCACATCAATTCTTATCTGAATTCTTGCAAATCTGTGATACTGTTAAGACCAATAGAGTGGATCTTGAGGTCTACAAACTTATGCTTTTCCCTTTTGCTGTTAGAGACAGAGCTAGGATATGGTTGGATTTTCAACCTAAGGAAAGCCTAAACTCTTGGAAAAAGTTGGTCAATGCTTTCTTGGCCAAGTCCTTTCCACCTCAAAAGATGAGCAAGCTCAGGGTGGAAGTTCAAACCTTCAGACAAAAAGAGGGTGAATCCCTCTATGAAGCTTGGGAAAGATACAAGCAACTGATCAGGAGATGTCCTCCTGACATGCTTTCAGAATGGACTATCCTAGGTATTATCTATGATGGTGTCTTTGAGATGTCCAAGATGTCCTTGGACCATTCTCCTAGTGGATTATTCCACTTGAAGAAAACGCCTGAAGAGGCACAGGAACTCATTGAAATGGTTGCAAACAACCAATTTATGTACACTTCTGAGCGAAACCCTGTGAACAATGGGGTAGCTCAGAAGAAAGAAGTCCTAGAGGGTGACACTCTGAATGCCATATTAGCTCAGAACAAGATCTTGACCCAACATGTCAATATGATCTCTCAGCATTTGACTGAAATGTAAGCTGCAGCTGGCAGCACTCAAGACACCTACTATGATGGAGATGCTTATGATCCAGATCAACCCACCATGGAAGAGGTGAATTATATGGGAGAACCCTATAGAAATACCTACAACTCCTCATGGAGGAATCATCCTAACTTCTCATGGAAGGATCAACAGAAGCCTTAGCAAGGTTTCAACAATAATCAAGGTGGAAGAAACCAGAATAGGTTTAACAGTAATAAACCATTCCCATCTTCTCAGCAACATATGGAAACTTCTAAGCAGAGCCTCTCTGACTTAGCAACCATAGTCTCTGAACTGTCTAAGACCACTCACAGTTTTATAACAGAAACTAGGTCCTCCATAAAAAATTTGGAGGTACAAGTTGGTCAGCTGAACAAGAGAATCCCTGAGACCCCTCCTAACACTCTCTTAAGTAACACTGAAGTAAACCCAATAGAAGAGTACAAGGCCATCACTGTAGAAGTTGAGGCCAAATCTGAAGGGGATAATCTGGCGTTGAACGCCAGTAATGGCATCCCTATTGGGCGTTCAATGCCCAAAGAGGAACCATTATTGGCATTGAATGTCAATAAGGGAGCCCTTACTGTGCGTTCAATGCCCAAACAAGAGACATTCTTGGCGTTGAACGCCAGTAAGGGAGTCCTTACTGGGCGTTCAACGCCCAAAGAGGCACAACATCTGGCGTTGAACACCAGTAATAGGGCAGCTGGGCATTCAACGCCCACAAAACACTTCCCTATTGAAGAAATGAAGGCAACTAAGGCTCATGATTGAGTGCCTTATTGCAAATTATGGATTATGAAGATCACTCTTCCTCTGATGAGGAAGAGAAAACTAGGGAAGAGCAAGTTGCTCAGTACCTAGGAATTCTGATGAAGCTAAATGCCAAGTTATTTGGAAAAGAGATATTGGAGAAAGAACCTCCAGTGCTTACCATGGAACTTAATGCCTTGGTTCAAAAGAAACTACCTCAGAAGCTGCTAGATCCTGGACGCTTCCTAATTCCTTGCACCATAGGCACCATTACCTTTGAGAAGGCTCTGTATGACCTAGGGTCAAGCATAAATCTTATGCCACTTTCTGCAATGTAGAGGCTGGGAATCTTTGAGGTATAAGCTGCAAGAATCTCACTAGAGATGGTAGACAAGTCCATGACAAAGGCTTATGGACTGGTAGAGGATGTCTTGGTGAAGGTTGAAGACCTTTACATTCCTACTAATTTCATAATCTTAGATAATGGGGAGGAAGAGGATGAATCCATCATCCTAGGAAGACCTTTCCTAGCTACAGCCAAGGCTGTGATTGATGTAGATAGAGGAGAACTAGTCCTGCAATTAGATGAGGACTATCTTGTGTTCAAGGTTCATAAACCTCATTCTACCTTAGTTGAAAGAAGCACCATTAACAAACATGAAGTGCTTCAACCACTCCTCTCAGTACAGAGCCTAACAGAGCTCCCAGACACCAATTCTAAGTTTGGTGTGGGGCAACCATCTTCAAGCCATGAGAGGAATGACAGTAAGAAGAAAGTGCCTAAGGGCTAGAGGGATAAGAAAAGCCCCACTGAAGGCCTCTCACCTGGCATGAGAGTTATCTTCACTAACAATCCAGTCATCCCACACACTATGAACAAGATCCTATCTCTAGAACATGTGAAACTTATCTATGAGAGCACAGGCAAGAAGTTCACTGTAAGGGGCAAAATTCTGAGCCCCTATCCATCTCCGTAAGGAGCTAACTGTCAAGCTAGTGACGTTAAAAAAGCGCTTGTTAGGAGGCAATCCAACCATAATTAAAGTTATTTCTATTTTTTTTAAGTTTATCTAAGTTATATCAGTTTAATTTTCATATTTGTTCCTTTAAGTTGTGATCATGTGCAGTAGTTAGAACAGAAATAGAGACAGTCAGAACTGGAAATAGAACACCATGGAACAGGTACCTTGCTAGCGTTGAATGCCAGACAAGGAGGCAAGAATGGGCGTTCAACACCCAAAAAGAGTAGCCAAGCTGGCGTTGAACGCCAGCCAGGGAGCATGCAGTTAGCGTTGAACGCCAGCCAGGAGGCAGAGACTTAGCGTTGAATGCCAGGAAAGAGGTCGCCTAGCCTATGGGCGTCCAACGCCCTATGAGGAGCATGAAGCTGGCATTGAACACCAACTAGGAGTAGGAGCTGGGCGTTCAACACCCACAAGGGGGCAGAAAATTTGAATTCCCTAGCCTCTCAGGACCAGTGGGTCCCACAAAATCTCCACCTACCCCATCTTTTTCTCTCTCTTACTTTCACTCTTCCCCGCACACTCTTTTCCATAAACCCTCAACCAATCACATCTATATCTTTTCCTAAAACCATCATAACTCCCACCAACCCCTACCCACTTCAAATTCAAAATTTTCCACCCAATTCCCCCATCACATTCGAACCCTACCCTATCCCACCCTTATAAATACCCTTTCTTCTAACCCTTTCAACACACACTTCATACACAAAAGCCCCCGCTTGGCCGAAACACTCTCTCCCTCCATCTCTCTCTATTTTCTACTTCTTCTACTCTTTTCTTCCCTTTTCTTCCATTTTTTTTGCTCGAAGACGAGCAAACTTTTTAAGTTTGGTGTTGGAAAAACCTTGTTTTTTACTTTCCATTCACACTTATGGCACCCAAAGTTGAAGAATCCTCTAGAAAGAGGAAAGAAAAAGCTATTGCTTCCACCTCTGAACCCTAGGAGATGGAGAGATTCATCACCAAAACTCATCAAGACCACTTCCATGAAGTAGTGGCAAAGAAGAGGGTGATTCCTGAAGTTCCCTTTAGTCTAAAAAAGAATGAGTACCCAGAGATCTGACGAGAAATCTGGAAGAGAGGTTGGGAAGTCCTAACCAATCCTATCCCGGAAGTTGGAATCTTGATGGTGCAAGAGTTCTACACTAATGCATGGGTGACTAAAAACCATAACACTAGTGTGAACCCACATTCCAAATATTGGAATACCATGGTCCGAGGGCAACCCTTGGATTTCAGCCCAAAGAGTGTAAGATTGGCACTCCATTTGTCAATGATGCAAGGATACCCACATCCTTACACTAGGAGAGTTAATTTTAATTAGAGGCTGGACCAAGTCCTTTCAGATGTTTGTGTAAAAGGATCTCAGTGGAATAGGGATACTCAAGGCAAGCCTATCCAACTAAGAAGGCTTGACCTCAAGCCCGTAGCTAGAGGATGGTTGGAATTTATCCAACGCTCTATCATCCCTACTAGCAATCGATCAGAAGTGACCATTGACAGAGCCATCATGATTCATTGCATCATGATTGGGAGTGAAGTGGAGGTGCATGAGGTGATACCTCAAGAGTTGTTCAAGAAAGTTGAAAAGTCGTCCACCCTAGCAAGGTTGGTATTTCCCCACCTTATCTGTCACCTATGCAATTCAGTTGGAATTTTTATAGAAGGAGACATCCCCATTGAGGAGGACAAGCCCATCACTAAAAGAAGGATGGAGTAAACTAGAGATCCTACACATGCACCTCAACAAAAGCATGTGGAGCTACCCCAACAAGAAATCCCTGAGATACCTCAAGGGACGCGTTTTCCTCCCCAAGGCTATTGGGAGCAATTGCATACTTCTTTAGGAGAATTATGTTCTAACATGGATCAGTTAAGGATCGGACATCAAGAGCACTCCACCATCCTCCATGACATAAGAGAAGATCAAAGAGCCATGAGGGAAGAACAACAGAGGCAGGAGCGTGAAATAGAAGACATCAAGTGCTCCATTGGATTCTGTAGAGGGAGTGGTAGTCACCGTCACTAAGGTGGACTCGTTCCCTTAATCACATGTTATCTTTCTATTTTCCATGTGTTTCATCTTATTATCTGTTTCTAGTGCATGATCATCCTGTATTTATGTCTTAAGCTATAAAATATTCCATGCATCTCTCACCTTGCTTAAAAAGAAAAATTTTATTTGAAAAAGAGAAGTAAGATACACGAACTCGAGTTATATAATAAGAATAGTTCAATTATCTTGATGTGGTGGCATTGCTTTTACTTTCTGAATGCATGAATAAACAGTGCATATTTGATGTTGGAGTTAAGAATGTTGGCTCTTGAAAGAATGGTGATAAAAGTGAAGTATTATTGGTAATCTGAAAAATCCAAAAATTGATTCTTGAATCAAGAAAAAGCAGCAAAAAGCAAAAAGAAAAAATATATATATATGCAAAAAAAAAGGCAAGCAGAAAAAGAAAGAAATAGAAAAAGCCAATAGCTCTTAAAACCAAAAGGTAAGAGCAAAAAGCCAATAGCTCTTTAAATCAAAAGGCAAGAGCAAGGATCCAAGGCTTTGAGCATCAATGGTTAGGAGGGCCTGAAAAAACACAATCTTGGCCTAAAAAGTTTAAATGAGTTGCTTCCCTAACTATATGCTTGTGGTGTGAAGGTGTCAAGTGAAAAGCTTGAGACTGAGCAGTTAAAGTCGTGATCCAAAGCAAAGAGTGTGCTTAAGAACTCTGGACACCACTGGTTGGGGATTCTAGCAAAGCTGAATCACAATCCTAAAGGGTTCACCCAGTTAAGTGTCTGTGGCGTTTATGTATCCGGTGGTAATACTGGAAAACAAAGCGCTCAGGGTCACGGCCAAGACTTAAAAGAAGCTGTATTTAAGAATAAAAAAGAACAAAACTAGGAGAATTAATAGTATCATCTGGACTCTGAGTTCCTAAAGATGCCAATTATTTTGAGCTTCAAAGGATAGTGAGATGCCAAAACTATTCAGAAGCAAAAAGCTACCAGTCCCGTTCATCTAATTGAAACTGAGCTTCATTGAGAACTCTGAGATTTACTGTATCCTTCTTTTATTTTTATCCTACTTTGTTTTTGGTTGCTTGGGGACAAGCAATAATTTAAGTTTGGTGTTCTGATGAGCGGATATTTTATACGTTTTTTGGCATCATTTTCATATAGTTTTTGTTATGTTTTGTTTAAGTTTTATTATATTTTCATAGGTTTTAGTGAAAAATTCACATTTTTTGATTCTACTTTGAGTTTGTATGTTTTATGATGATTTCAGATATTTTCTGGCTGAAATTGAGGAGTTTTGGCAAAATCTGATTCAGAGACAGAGAAAGGACTGCAGATGTTGTCAGGATCTGACCTCCATACACCCGAAGGAGCATTTCTGGAGCTACAGATATCCAAATGGCACACTCTCAATGGCTATGAAAAGCTAACATCTTGGGCTTTCCAGAAATATATAATAGTTCATACTTTGCTTTAGAAATGAAGGCCCAAAACTGGCGTTCAACGTCAGCCACCAGCCCTATTCCTGGCGTCCAACTCCCAAAGGGGAGTAGCTGGCGTCCAACGCCCATTCTGGAGTCCAAAGCTGGTGTTGGACACCCAAAAGGGAGTACTAGCTCGTGGATCTCACTCAAGCTCAGCCCAAACACTCACCAAGTGTGCCCTAGAAGTGGATTTTTGCACTACAAGACTTGTTTATCTTATTTTTGTAATTCTTAGTTAGCAGATTTGTATATATATAGACAAGAGTTCACCCTTGTTAGGAGTTCTTGCCCACTTTACATGTTTCACTTTTATTCTATGTACAGCATGAGTCACTAACCTCTTAGGTTAAGGTTAGCAGCTCTGCTGATTCTTATGAATTAATAATATCACAATTCTATTTCAACCTATGCTTGATTCTATTCTAAGATGTATCTTCGTTCTTCATCCTAATGAATTGGGCATGTAACTTGACCGTCATCCCTATTCACATGGGTTCTTGGGAGTCCTTGACGGGATAGTATTGAACCACTAGCTTGATTATACATCTCTTAGACGGCTAATCCACGGCTTCGTTGGGGACTTCTCGAGACATCAGTTCAGCCGAGGTGCGGGGCGATTAGGGTCTTTGTGGTATAGGCTAGAACCATTGAAGTAGCATTCTCTGATCCAAAATATCTAACCTTGTTTGTGGTGCTTTGAGTAGGATCACCAAGGGAATGGACTGTTAGAGCTTCACCCTCGTTCAGATTGGATGACCGTTGACCCGGCGTTTGATCTGAAGTAGAGGAGATTAATGACCGGTAACCCGATGTTAATCATTTACAGTTTGCTATGGAATGAATCAATCAGAAGTTAGAGTAGATGGTGAGAAAAGTTGATCCAGAAGAAAGAAGCATCTCTGAAGCCTCAACCGTTCTCCTACCATTGATTTCACACCTATCTAGTAACGTTTTATTTATCTATTCTGTTTTATACGTTTTTCGTGACAATCTATATTTTCTACTCGCCTGACTAAGATCTTCAAGATAGCCATTGCTTGCTCATTCAACAATCTCTGTGGGATCGACCCTCACTCACCTGAGGTATTACTTGGACGACCCGGTGCACTTTCTGGTCTATCTGTACGAATATTGCGGAGCCAATTTCACGCACTATTCACCATTGAGGAATGGAACAAAACATAGCTATGTGGTACAATTAGAAGGCCAATCCTCTCTCATTTCAAGTTGGCGACCTAGTGCTCAGAAAAACCGAGCAAGCCAGACGATCTCCATCCCATGGAAAACTCGCGGCCAAATGGGAAGGCCCACTCAGAATGCTTGAAGTCCTCGGAAAATGAGCTTATAATCTCAAATCTTTAGATGATAGCATGTTACCCAACTCTTAGAATATTTCTTCTTTAAAGCAATACTATAGCTAAAAGACAAGGATAGGCCTATACTCTTTTTCCTGCTCACAAGATTTTTTTCAAAAAGGGTTTTTCTTGGAGAGGTTTTAGTGAGGCAAGCCTACCTGCACATTCAAAGGTCGTATAATAAATCATTATGGCCAGGAAAAGGCCGATCTATATCTATTATCCTTGTTTTCTGATCTATATTAATCATTACCAGACTTGCATCCATCATTATCAGACTTATATCAATCACTATTAGATCTGTATCAACTATCATCAGATCTATATCAACTATCTTCGAACTATGACTTTCAACAGTCAAAAAATCAAATATTAAACAAGCAAAAACACTTATCCTTTTGCGATAATTGTTCAAATTCAAAGTCGCATCGTTTACACATGCACAATCAAACTCAATCATCAAATCACTAAGAAAAGGTAAATTAACGAGATATTCTCACCCAAACAAATTGAATCATATCCTTCTCAATAATGGGAACAAATACATCAGTGCCATTGCCTAATTCATTCAAATCAAGTATCTATCTACTAACTTATCAAGTCTCAAATAATCAAATAATATAAAAAAGAGATCAGTCTCAACCACATGATCAAGTACTGATTGAATATTATCAAAATAACGTCAAGTTCAAGAACTACCTATTACAAATCCAAAAAAGGCAAGACAAATTGGCAACTATCAAATGTGTCCAAGCAATTCAAAAGTTTTTTGAAAACAAAATACCAACATCAATCTGCCATGTTGTCATCTTCATCCTCAGCAACATCCTCGTCATCAACCAAAACTCCATCTCGAACCACTTTACTCAAATCCATCATTAAAAAGTCAGTATCCGGGGCTAAAAACTTTGCTTGAGTAATAGTACGCTCAAACCCTTCAGCAAAAGCATCTATAACCTCAGTCTCACGACCCTTTTCTATATTCTTTAGTTTCACTGTAAGTTCAATCACTTGGTCATTCAGTCTAGAAAGATCATTTTTTTTCTTCTTTAAATGTTCCACATCTTTGTCATGATCACTCTTCTGCAATTTTAACTCCTTACCTTTTTCAGCCAATTTCTTTTTCAGATCCAGTATTACAATCTCCTTCAGGTCCAACTCTTCTTTAAGACTCAGCAACTCATTACTTTTTAACAAAATCTTTTTATGCTTCTTTTCTTGACTCTGACCTATACTGGGCAGACGAAAACCCAAAACCTGAAAGAACCCAAGATTAAAATGTACAATTCGTCATCAGTAACAGTTCAAAGTTTAGTTACTATACCTGAAGATATTGGTCGACACCAACATTCCTGACCTCATCAATCAACGCAACGTCGGAAGACGCTTGCACTACCTCATTAGCTACAACCATAAAGGATATCTCTTATCCCATACCGAGGACCCGTCACCCTCCTCGGAAAACCTATGAAGCCTCTATTGCTTATCAACAAAAGTTGATAGCTCTTCCAATAAAATTTCCTTATCCTTCTCAGTAACGTCATCACCTAAGTTAATAACCTCAGCCTTTCTTTTCTAGAAAACAAAACTCTTCTTCTTGGGGGCTGGTTGATTTACCTCCCCATCTCCATCAATTTTTCCTAGATTCGAAGACAAACCTTCCTTATCAAAGTTCTTCGTCTTCAGACGGGCTCTCAAGCTCGCCGGTGATACCCCATGATATTTCTCTTATACAAAATTAATAAAATTTATCAAAAACAAACAAAAAACAACATCTTCGAATAAAAAGCAAAAAACCCATCACCAAGATAATTCAACAGCAACGAATTATTTTCTTCCCATGGAAGCAAGTCCACAACATATATCAATCTTTTCCTATCCACCGCCTCAATCAAGTACCCTATTATACACTCATTCCTCAGACTAATCACCTCTGGACCCAAAATTTGATTTAGTTTCGAACACCAAAACAAAGGGAATTTCTCACCAAATGTTTGTCCACATAGCATGGAAAATCTTCTTCCACCGACCTGACCTTCAAAGACATCTCCTTGAAATCCTTGAATGACGATTTATAGAGTTTAAAAACAGAAAAATGAGGAGCACTATTTAAATTCATCCAAACCCCTTTAGCTTGAAATAATGTAAAAAACAAATCTAGAGAAGGATTGATTTCCAAAAATTTCATCAAAATCTCAAAACACCTTAGAAAAGTCCAACCATTTGGATGAAGTTGTGATAGGATACAATTCAATTGTGTCAAAATATCACATTCAAAGACAGTAAAAGGCAATTTTACGTGTAGTTCTTCAAGAAAACAACTATACATATAAAAGAATTCAAAATCCATTTTTCTATGGAAAATACGATCAGCCTAATGCATGGCAACAACTGCACCCATACCCCAGAAACCCTCTTAACTATCTTCGACAAATCAATCTCACCATCACTACCATCATCCACAAATAATGAACCCCTAACCTTCACATAATCACTTACCCAGTTATAAGAACCGTCATCATCAACTTCATATTTTTTCTTACCCATTTTTCTTTCAGAAAAGCAAAAAGAAGGAGGGAAAATAGTGGCAATAAGACAAACCTTTTACTCATGCCTTTATGATTCCAAACGCTTCTATAAAAAACCTACATTGCTTTTATGAATCCTTTTAGGATTCTAAACTAATTCAAGTGCCAAAATTAATAAAACCATTCAGTTCCATGAAAAACCGTAACAGTTACATCTCTTTAATGAACGGTTCAAAATAACATTGGGAAAACCAAAGACAATCAATGAGAAGACCACTACACTTCTCAATACACGCTATCATCAAATCACGTCTGAAATCAAATTATTTTTCTTATTTTAATAAAGTAGATTGACCTGGGGTTCCATACCTATAACTCATACCGCCGAGTTATAACTAAAAAAAATCTCAACCTACTTTATCAAAACATGACCGTTATAACTCACCTTTAATACTATAACTCGACAGTATATGTTATAGATCAGTTTTCAATGACAGGCGTCAAAAATGATAAACGCCCTGATATGCTATTATTGTTCGTTAATGCAAATTATTCGAGAATGTAATTGTCAATGCTTCATACTAAAATATAAAAGGGAGGTAAAACGTTTATTTAATTCATTCCATTCTGCAAAGCCTATAACTCACTTACTGACTTGAGCGTCAAAGTGCCTTTATGCAGGTACCCACCCCCTTGTTCTCTCATTGCCAACGTATACCTCATACTGACGGAAAGATTACAAGTATTCACTGGCAAACGAGCTATACACCGGCCAACCCCCACAAGAACAGGTTTGTAATTATTATCACATAACATATATGAATGTATAGCAAATGCAGCAGAATATGAATGTTTGTCATGTGAGCGTATAAATTGAGTGAAGTAAAAGTGAGTTCACTTGTGCAGCTATCATGCATTCGTACTCCATTGCAAGTATTTTCCCCGCTTCTCTCTTTTTTATTCTCCCTTCTGTTTTAAAATATATAATTATATATATTATACCTCAAGAAGAGGGAGGAAATATTTTTCATTTGAAAGAAAAATTGACTTAAACGAGCTG
>NC_029785.2:107316808-107320184 GCF_000816755.2 Arachis ipaensis | reverse complement strand
GCCATCAAAGATAATTATAAATCATAAAATTTAGTACAAACAACACTCATAACATAAGACTACACAACAGCATACACCAACACTAAATATATATACTCGTCACTCATAATACTCCTCAATAGCAATAATCTAAAATCTCAAAATAAAGATATAAACCAATGCAATCACCACATATTACCTAAGCATACAATAATTCTCTTCTCATATCATGGTATAATTTTTGGCTTCTATCTTCATTCAAACCATTGGTTGCATCTTCCATCATCTCTCTTTATTGTCTTTTCCCATTGATTTTGGAATTTGAAGCCTTTCTCATCAGCTCCATATATTAATTCAACATTCTTGAGAATGTAATCCACGTTTCTTGTTCTATTTCTAAGAAATCTTTGGTCTCATCCTATTTCTTTTTCTTCGATTAGCCAACCTATCATGTTCTTGCTTTTAATTACCATAGCTAATTCTTCTTTTTTTTATGTTTGCTTCCTCCAACAGATATTACGATACCATTTGTAATTCTATTAATGTTGTTGTTCCTGTTGTTGGTTTCCTCCACAACCTCTCTTAACGGACAACACAAATGGCCTTGCTCATTCATTACATATCCTCCTGTCACAAATTTATTTAAGTTTGGGCTAAACATAACACAACAGCACTAATTTTACTTTCTTAAATTCCTATGCTGCAGATATTTCACTTCCACATTATTCTTACTTTTCTTTTCCTTTTTCCATTGAGTTACTAAGTTTTTAAATAACTCTCAGCCACTTTTTGCAGAGAAGAAGAGGGAGGAGATTGGAATTGTGATGACACAAATTAGTATACAAGAAAATACAGAACATATTTAGGGTACTTTATCAATAGGACTATATGACACATTACATAGTCTTATTTATATTCGTCATCTTTATATAAAAAGATATTTCAAAAAAATTATACACTTTTATATGATTTTTTTTCAATTTTCCATGGTATCCTTCAGTCTGACAAGTTAAAAAGTAATCTATCACGGATTTGAGCTTCATTTAAGGGTTTCTCACTAGCCAATGAGTTGCTGCATGTACAAAGTAGAATTTGAACTCCTAACACTTGCTTAAACAGACTATTGAACTAACCACTAGAATAACCTAAATTGGTGTTTTTCACTAAGATATGAAATACCTGTATATAAGCCTACACTTTCTTACAACTTACAAAAAAACGTACTGACACCTAATACAATTCGCAGATTGCGAAAAATAACCATTGGTCTAGAAGGCTTTTCGCAAATTGTGAAAAGCATTTTTTTTACTCATTTCGTAGTTTACGAAAAACTCCTCATTGGTCCTTTATGCTTTTCTCAAGTTAAAAAAGTCATCACAGACACATAAATTCCATCAAGGGGCAATATTAGTGTTGATAGAAATATAAGAAAAAGAATAAAAAATATGTTTATGTATGTTATGCCATTCATCGATACAAGAAGGTTTATTATACAAATATTTTCAACAATAATCATAACAACTTATTAGAATACGATTGTGAATTACGTATAGATTAGTAAAGTTGTTAAGAAGTTATTAATATTAGTGGATAATTAGTGGAGTAGTTAGTAGAGTTGTTAAGATAGCTAGTAGAGTTATTAAGATTATTGTTAAAAATATTTGTCTAAATAACCTTCTTGTATCAATGAAAGACACATCATACATAAACACATTTCTTATTCATTTTCTTATATTTCTATCATGGTATCTGAACATAAGTTAATTTTTTTCTGATAAAGAACCAATACTCTTCGGCTCAATTTTCTTCCTTTTACGGTGACCTTCCAGTTGTTATATTAGATCACAAACCATCCCAAAAACTTCTCTACATTGTTCTGAGTTGAAAGAACAAAATAAAACCCGAATCTGCCACTGCACGCATTCTCACATAATACCTAAATCTCTGTTGCTGAGGTTGCTGCACTATCTCCATTTTTTTCACCGCAGCGCTTTTGCACTCCTTCTCTTTGGCTGTCTGCTTCTCTTTATATGATTTCTAAACTTAATCAGAATCGTTGATTTCATTTGATCATTCGACAATCCAGATTGTGTTGACCCTTGCTGACCTATGCCCTCACTACAACCTGATCTTGAACCATTTCGTTGACTGACCTGACTGTGTTAACTCACGCCAAATCACATTACTGACTGAGTGCCATGTGGATCTTTTGCCCTTTTATGTGTTGACATGTGTCACAAGCATGCTGATGAGGCAGTTGATGTGTATTATAGTGGGACCCTTTCTTAAGGTTTTTTTGTGTGATCTTTCCTATTTCGACTTTCTTTCTCTGAATTCTGCTCTAATCTTGTTATTTTTTTGCTTTTTTTAGGAATATTTAACTATTCTCACGGAGAAATTATATATCCTTTAGCCAATTCCTGTCATTCTTAATGGATTCAACTATAACCATTGGGTTGAAGCCATGAGAGGGTTTCTCAAAGGCCATAAATCAGGCGTTATGTGACTAGTGATATTTTGTGTCCAACTAAAATTGAGACTGAAAAATTCAAAGAAGCGACTGAAAATCCAAAGAAGCTTCTTTTAAATCCATTGATGCTGACAAAGCCTTTATCAAGAAATTGGAAGATTGGAATAGTAAGAATCATCAAATGATTACTTAGTTTTGCAATATATTTACACCTGGCATTCATTTTCATCTGAGCATTTCAAAATTGTTAAAGAGGTATGGTATCATCTGGAAAAATGCTACACCATTTTTGATCTTTCACATCAATATCAATTACTTAAGGAACTTCACAACCTTAAGCAAGAACGTGATTAGGCTATTTATGACTTTCTAGCATAGATTGAACGCATTTGGAATCATTTGTGAACATGTTCATAAAAATGCTACTGATGTTAAAACTTATGAGGATTATCATGATCGGACATGTCTAATTCAGTTTCTCATGGAACACGGATGTTTATGAGCCAGTCAGAGCTTCTCTTCTATGGGTCAATTAGTTGAACTTGGTTTTGATGTCCACTTTTGTATTTCTGGTTATCGTGTGCAGGATCCTCGGATGGAACAAATCATCAGGACTGGATGTAAGGTCGAAAGACTGTTTGAACTTAGGAATCTTTATGTTCCCTCTACCATAAACCTATGTGTTATTTCTCCTCCATCCACACGTCACTTATGGCATCATTGTCCTACTCACAATTCATTAGAAAAGTTGTGTCCTGTAACACCCCGTTAGCCTAAGCCTTACCTCTAGCCGTAAAGCAAAGGATAACGAAGTGCTATGATAGATCTAAAGCTCATAAATATAATATATATCAAGAATTTATATATCTAGAAGCCCGATGAAGGAATAAAAGCTCAACGTCGCATAAAGCAGATTTACAAAGTGCG
>NC_029785.2:107309229-107316726 GCF_000816755.2 Arachis ipaensis | reverse complement strand
AAAATATATAAAGCCTTATAGATAGCTCCAGGATACACAAGATAATAATTAAATTAACAAGATATATATATATATATATATAAGTATGATATACCAAAAAGAGGACTAGTCACAGCCTGCGGAGTTTAAGCCGGCTAGTGAAACTGAAATACAAAAGAGTTTTAAAGTTAAAAATAACAACAACCTATCTCTCAAAGTTTTCAGAATAAAACCTCTAAGGAAACAAAGTAATATATACAAAAGATGAGAGAACTACTACATAATAAACCAAATGCAAAGATAACAAAAGATCCTCCGCTCTGTCACCATCCGCAAACTCGCCGAAGTGGGTTGCGACCTGCATCTGGTATGAGAACCGGAGGTTCTCAGTATGGTAACAATACCGAATATATAAGATGCAAGGTTCTGAGATGCCAAAAGCAATCCTAGAACTTCACACCAAACAGATATTCAAGATTAACGAAATAAATAATTTAAACTATAAACCATAAACAGGGTTATCTAAACTTAGGAGATTTCTAACTAATACCAATCACACTGCTGCATCCCACAGCCTTCGCCAACCTACCCTCCACGCGATCCCATCACCACCACCTACCTAACCTCCTCGGCACCAGACAATCACAGATAATGTAAGCAAGTAAAATACAGGTAAAATACATATTTAACAGGTAATTCAACTAGCATTTAGGCATGTTATTCAAATAGGCATAACTCAAGTAATCAAATCAAGAAAGTATATAGAAGATGCATATGATGAATGTCTATCCTATTTGGCTCGTGATATCACTTGTCGGTTCAAAATGCCAACTCGACACATCCTCGTGATGTCGCCTTTCTGCCATGACCAGGGATATAGTGCCCAGAGGGAGACTGCCACAGTCCTCACATCTCAACGTAGGCGGGAGACTGCCTCGGCCCCTACACCGGCACCGCTACCTCAAACAAGCGGGAGACTGCCACAGCCCTTGCCCAAGGCGTATAGCGACTTGCCAAACATAATAATTCAGTAATACAACATAGCTTATAGCACAATTCCATTTGTACCCATTCTATTAACCATAATCCTTCATTTTCAAGTTCCAGTATAATCATAACCATCATCAAGTTTCCATTTCATTATAATCATTCTCCTTTCTCAATTTCTCCTCAAAGACATACTTCACAACTCAACTTACACTAATTTCGTCCATAACCTCCAGAACCTAAGTCATCGACTCTAAACTTTTTACCAAAAATATCAAATTAAACTTACTCATTGTATTCTCTATGTTTCAAAGCCTAAAAATAAGTTAAGGGATCTTAAACAAGCGTTACGAAAGTTTGCAAGCTTACCGGGAAGGTAAAACGATTGAAAACAAAGTTTTTATTTGAAAAGCAGAGCTTGTGCGTACGCATAGGGTTGTGCATACGCACGCACCAGTAGAGTTTTCTTAACTTGTGCGTACACATAGAAGTGTGCATATGCATACAAAGTAAAATTTTCCATCTTGTGAGTACGCATGAATACGTGCGGACGCACTCAATAGAATGCTCTTCCCAGCTTGTGCGTACGCATGATGTTGTGCGTACGCATGAGTCATAACACTTGTTCTGCTCGGTGCGTAGGCACAGGTGCATGCATAGGCACACAAACCAGAACTTACAATTTTCTGCTACATCACAGAATCCAGATTTATGACACCAACTTCCAATGATCATATCTTTTTTCTGCAAAATTTCGATTTCCACAAAATCTATATCGTTTTAAAGCTCTTTAAATTATCTTCAATTTGATACAACATTCAATCAATATAAAAAACTGGGGCTTAAGATATGATTTGCCAAAGTTGGCCAAAAATCCGTTTTTACCAAAAACCTTTAAAACTCAATTTTACCAACACTCTCAATTCAAAACTAATTATTCACAACCCAACAATACCAAAATTACTCAAGAATCCATACCAAACATTCCTCAATCATATAAATCATTCAATCATCTGAACCATTTAACACTCACCTCATCCAACTCTAAATTCAACCAAAATTCAGATCAAAATTTCTCAATACCAACATTTAATATTTCCAACCATTATCAATGCTACATATATCATATATTTCATCTAATTAGTCCCATTATCATCAATCAATTTGTCAAACCTCCTCAATCATTTGTTTTCAACATGAAAAATAATAACCAATAATCAATATCATAATCAACATTCATCTTCAAACATCAACACCCACCATCATAACTCATCAAAGTCATCATACCCATCAATAATCATCATCTACCATCATACATATATCATCACATGCCAACTCATTCAACCCCCATCCAAACCACCATCAAGCATAAGATGTACATACAAAGAATCATACAACCACATCATTCAAACCTATCTTAAAGGTCACTAGCCTAAGTGTCTAGAAACATTACATATTACATAGAAAAAACTGAAACCATACCTTGGCCGATTTCTAATATGCACCAAACACCAAAATGAAGCAACCAAGCTCGATCCAAAAGCCTCAAACCAACTCCAACAAACACCAAAGCTCAATCTAACATCATATAACATACAAAAACATCACTCGGGCTAACCCAAAACATCAAAACACAAGAGTTTTAAGAGACTTACCTTACCCAATGAGATTAGAGACAAAACCTAACAATATTCCAATACTAGATCACCCCTAAACAAACAAAATCACAAAATCTACTCAAAAACTATAACAAAAAATGCGAAACTGTTAGGGATGGAAAGTGGAGTATGGATTTCAAAAATCTTACCACTTTGTTTATATAGAAACAAAGAGCTTGACAAGAGCTTCGTGTGGCTGCAAACAGCTCGTCAATCGGAGCACCATAGCTCATGTTATGGCTCCCGGAAGATAGTGATGAATTGTAACATTACCCTCTTCTCCTCTCTTCTCAAATCAGCGCCCCTCTCTCTCAAATTCGGTTAAAATGAGATGAATGCTCATTAAAAGTCATATATATATGTTGGGCTTGGGTCCAACTTGGGTCCGGTCTAATCCGTTTGTATTTTTTGCCCGTTTGGCCCACTTTGGGCCAAAACCTTTAAGATTAGTGCTCGGTTTTCGATTCTAAATTATTTTTGTCCTTTTAAAACAATAAATTCAATTTTTAAAATCTTATTTTTCTCAATATGTGGTATCGGTCAGACTAAAGCCGGTATTGCCAGCTTAAGTGTCGGTACGCATTTTTACAAAAATTTTTCGTAAAAGATACATTTTTTCCACTCAGAAAAATTCATTGAATTCAAATTTTACCTTTTTATTTTTAAAATATTATTTCTATATTTTTGAACCTATTCCAGACAGTTAAAAAGTATTATTCTATTAGAGCAGTTATTCCGATTCTTACATGTCCTCCCGTGTCTAAGGGAGTATTAGGATCAGTCAATAATAAGTCTTTTGATTGCATTTCTTGTTAAACTACAAAACATCCATCTTTATCTTTTCATAATAGTTAATCTCTTGCTTGTTCTTCTTTTGATCTTATATACTCTAATGTCTGGAGGCTTGTTCCCACAACTTCTATGTGGGGAGCTTCATATTTTGTTATATTTATTGATGATTATTCACGTTTTACTTGAGTTTATTTAATATTTAATAGACATGAATTACCTCATATTCACATCAAATTTGTTACTATGATTAAAACACAATTTTCTAAATTCATTAAAGTTTTTTAATGTGACAATGCAATAAAGTACCGTGATTCCAAACTTTAGAACTTCATTCCTGAAAAGGGCACCTTGTCTGAATTCTCTTACTGAAATATTTCAACAAAATGGCAGAGCTGAATGCAAACATCATCGCATTCTTGACTCTATTTGTGTAGTAGTTCTTTCCTCTTCTTATCCTGAACATGTTTGGGATGAAGTTATTTTCATTGTTGTCCATGTTATCAATCATCTTTCTTCTTTTGTTCTAGGTAACATCACTCCTTTTGAGTGTCTCTATAATAATTCACTAGACTATAGTTTGCTTAAAGTCTTTGATTGTGTTTATTTTGTTCTACTTCATCCCCATGAGAATAATAAACTTGAACCTGGAGCTCGCTTATGTTGTTTTCTTGGTTATGGCACTGAACTTAAAAGTTATCATTGTTCGGATCCTATCTCTCAACAAATTTACATATCTCGTCATGTTGTATTCTGGAAATATCTCATACTATCAAGTTTCTATTCCTTTCAGTCTCCATTTCTCCTACCCATTCACTTTTTTACTAATTCTTATGTTGATCTTTTCTCTAGTGATGATGATAATATAAGAATTGTGACAAGACCACCTTCTAAGCCTCTTATTCCTATCCCTTCTACAATTCCAGATGATTAAAGCCCAAATGATGATCCTACTCATGTGGTACTTCCTCTTCTATCCACTTGCAGTACTAGGATAAGAAATCCACATCCATGTCTTCTTGATCATCATTGTTTTGCTACTAGCCTTTACACTTATGAACCTAGGTCATACAAAGAGGCCTCCACAGATCCAAATTGATAGCAAGTAATGCTGGAGGAAATCCAAGCGTTAGATAAAGCACATACTTGGGACTTAGTTAATTCTCCTTCTGATAAGGATATTGTGGGCAATAGATAGATATACAAAATTAAGACTTACTCTGATGGCTCTATTGACAAGTATAAGGCTCGTTTGGTTGCTCAAGGATGTACTAGAGTATAGCATCGATTATGAAGAGACTTTTGCTCATGTTTCTTAACTCACATCTGTTCAGCTCTTCTTGCAATTGCTACTATCCACAAATGGTCTCTATGTCAGATGGATGTGAAAAATACTTTTTTCAATGGTGACTTGAAAAATAAAGTCTACATGAAACCTCCTCCAGAATATTCTTGTTCTTCAAACAAAGATTATCTGTTTTGCAAGGCACTCTATGGTATTAAGCAAAGTCCTCGAGAATGGTTTGAAAGGTTCAACAATACTGTCTACAACCTTGGTTTCACTTGCAGTCATTAAGAGAATGCTCTTTTCATTCGCATAAGTGACAAGGGTGTTGTTCTTCTACTATTATATGTTGGTGAGATAAAAATCACTATCGATGATGTTGATGGAATAACTGATCTCAAAGCAAGCCTTCACCACCACTTTATTTGAGATGAAAGACCTTGCATCTTTTAGTTATTTTCTTGGTCTTGAAGTTATCTCGTCAAAAGATGGCATTTATCTTTCTCAAGTAAAGTATGCATCTGATCTTCTTGCTCAGGTTGGGATTATATATAGTCACACATAATCTACTCTTCTTGAGACTAATGCTTGCTTCACTCCTATGGATGGCACTGCTTTGGATAATCCCACTCTCTACAGACAATTGGTTGGTGGTCTTGTCTATCTAACTGTTACTCGACCAGAGATTGCTTATCTTGTTCATGTTGTTAGCCATTTCTTATTAGCACCCCACACTACTCATTATGCTGTTATTCTTTGGATTCTTATAGGTACTATTTTTCAAGGTCTTTATTTTTTCACACAATCTTCTTCAATACTTCAAGCACATGCTGATGCTGATTGGGCTGGAGACCCCACTGATTGCCATTTTACTATTGATTACTATATTTTTCTTGGTGACTCTCTTGTCTCCTGGCGTGCCAAGAAACAAACTTTTATAGCTCAATCAAGCATTGAAGCAGAATATCGTGCTCTGATTGACCCTTCTACTAAGGTCATTGCAATTTGTTGGATTCTTGAAGATTTGGGGACTACTCAATCTTTTTCTACTAATCTCTATTGTGATAATGGAAGTTCTATTCATATTGTCCATAATAATATCTTTCATGAGCAAACCAAATACATTGAGAATGATTGTCATTTTGTACAATAACGACTTCTCATTTATGCTATTCATCTAATTGCTATTGGAGCTATAGATCATAAGACTGATATCTTTACCAAGACTCATTATCCTACTCGTTTTTGAAATATAGTGTTCACACTCAATATGGTCTCCTTAGCTCCCACTTGAGTTTGAGGGGGATATTAGAATATGGTTAGTGAATTAGGTATAGGTTAGTAAAGTTGTTAAGAAGTTGTTAATATTAGTGGATAATTAGTGGAGTAGTTAGTAGAGTTATTAAGATTACTATTGAAAATATTTGTATAAATAACCTTCTAGTATCAATGAATGGCACAACATACATAAACACATTTCTGATTCTTTTTCTTATATTTCTATTATCAATAAATATAACAAAATATCGAGTTCCTTCTGCTCCCCATAGAAGCTGAGACCAGGCCCCAAACATAAGAGTGTATAAGATCAAAAGAAGAACAAGAAAGAGATAAAATATTATAAAAAGGTAAAGCTGGTTGTTTTGCAGTTTGACAAAAAAATACAATCAAAATACTCATTATTGATCGATCCTAATACTCTTTTAGAAATGTGAGGACGCAATTTTCTAAAGAACTGTGAGCAAGACAACAATGCCATAAGTGAAGTGTAGATGGAGGAGAAATATCACATATGTTTGTGCTAGAGGGAACATGAAGATTCCTATGTTCACACAATCTTCCAACCTTACATTCAATCCTAATGATTTGATCCGTCCAAGGATCATGCACACGACAACCAAAAATAAATAAGTGGACATCAAAACCAAGTTTAACTAATTAATCCATAGAGATAAGATTGAAATTCAATTTAGAAATGAAATAAGTATTATGTAAGTAAAGGTCAGACTGTGAGGTAGATCATTTTGATTCACAAACATAAGGGATTCATCAATAGTGTGAATAGATAGTGCGATAGTAGTGGCAGACAAAGAGGAGAAAACATGACACATAGGTGACATGCGATAATCCTCGTAAGCTTTAGCATCAGTAGCATCTTTAAGAACAAGTTCACAAGAGGTCAATTGATTCCAAATGCATTCAATCTATGCTAGAAAATCATAAACAACCTGACCACGTTCTTGCTTAAGGTTGTGAAGTTCCTTAAGCAATTGATATTAATGTGAAAGATTAGAAATGGTGTAGCATTTTGCCAAGTGATCTCATACCTCTTTACCAGTTTTAAAATATCCAAATTGAAGGTGAATGCCAGGTGTAGATGTGTTGCAAAACCAAGTAATCATTTAGTAATTCTTACTATTCCAATCTTCTAATTTCTCGCTAAAGGCTTTGTCAACATTAAATGGATTCAATGGAAGCTTCTTTGGATTTTTTAGTCACTTCTTCAGTCTCAATTTTAGTTGGACGTACAATATCCCTAGTCACATAACGCCATAATTTATTGCCTTTGAGAAACCCTTCTCATGACTTCAACCCAATGGTTATAGTTGGATCCATTAAGAATGACAGAAATTGGATGAATTATATATGATTCTGTAATACCCTAACTAATGAATCCATTATGCCTCAGTCATAATCGACTATCAGCTAGAATATTATGGTGACCTTTAAACTCAGACTCTTAATTTAACATATCAATAATATTAACGATACATATGTAGGAGCATGTGAGCCTTTTTT
>NC_029785.2:107260468-107309092 GCF_000816755.2 Arachis ipaensis | reverse complement strand
AAGTAGATGAATGGAAAGATTTCAAATAAGAATATTAAATTTAATTAATACAAATATTTCAATACATAATAGTGCATACACAAGACTCTAAACATTTTTGCAAATAAATCATAAATAAACAAAATTTTTGTCTTTCAGACTGCAAATACACACGATGGTTACATAGGTCATGAGTGGAGACCACCAAGATTATTCTAGTTGCTCTGAAGAAGTAGGAATTCACCAGATCAACTTAGTTATCACAGAAGTCTATTGAGATCTGAAAAAGAGAAATAAATAACAATCAGTGACAATCTAGAGGTTTTTAGTCGGGTAACGAATCCAAATAACGACTATATAAGGGAACATAAAACCTCTAGACATTCCTGATCTCTGACTCGACAGGATTTCAAAGCCTAGGGTTTAAGCTAAACTGTTGGAAAGGAACCTCTACTGTGTACTACAATTTTATTACAATTTAATTAACCTTCTTACTTTTCAATTCATTAACTAAACCTTTATTATCATAATTCACTTAAATTCACAAGCTAGGACCTCTAGAGCAAACAACTTATGTATAGGTATTAAACTAACACCACCATAATGTATTTCTCATTAATTGACCATGCCAACCCTCAAAAGTTACCAAACACATCAAACTTTGTAGCAATACAAGTTACCAATTTCAACTATCATCTTATCTTACCCCCTTCATTTAGGGAAAACAAACACAAGAAATACATCCAAAATCAATCACAACAAGGTATAAATACTTTAGGTAGCACAAGTAGCAAATAGATTAACAAGTAGGAAAATCAAACAATTATGTATACCCAAACAAATGCATATGATGTATGCTTGTCCTACTGGCCGTGAGCTCACGTGTTAGTTATGTTTCCAATCTCGACACATCTGGTAGCTAACGGATATCATCTTTTTGTTGTGTATCATAAATTAGTCTGTAGGGAAGAGTGCCTTGACACTTTTTTTTGGAGGCTAGTGATGAGCGGATAATTTATACGCTTTTTGGCATTGTTTTTAAATAGTTTTTAGTATGTTTTTATTACTTTTTATTATATTTTTATTAGTTTTTAATTAAAAATTACATTTATAGACTTTACTATGTGTTTGTGTGTTTTTTTGTGATTTCAGGTATTTTCTGGCTGAAATTGAGGGACCTGAGCAAAAATCTGATTCAGAGGCTGAAAAAGGACTGCAGATGCTGTTGGATTCTGACCTCCCTGTACTCGAAGTGGATTTTCTAGAGCTATAGAAGCCCAATTGGCGCGCTCTTAATTGCGTTGGAAAGTAAACATTTTGAGCTTTCCAGCAATACATAATAGTCCATACTTTGCTTGAGTTTTGATAACGCAAACTGGCGTTTAAACGCCCATTTTCTACCCTATTCTGGCGTTAAACGCCAGAACTGGCATAAAAGCTAGAGTTAAACGCCCAAACTAGCACCAGAGCTGGCGTTTAACTCCAAGAAAAGTCTCTACATGTGAAAGCTTCAATGCTCAGCCCAAGCACACACCAAGTGGGCCCGAAAGTAGATTTCTGCATCATTTACTTATTTCTGTAAACCTTAGGCTACTAGTTCATTATAAATAGGACCTTTTACTATTGTATTTTCATCTCAGAATCTCTGGAACACATTATGTAACTTTTATGTTCTGAGACCTCCATGGGAGGCTAGCCACTCGGCCATGTCTACCCTATTTTTACTTATGTATTTTCAACGGTGGAGTTTCTACACACCATAGATTAAGGTGTGGAGCTCTGCTGTTCCTCATGAATTAATGCAAAGTACTATTGTTTTTCTATTCAATTCAAGCTTATTCTTATTCCAAGATATTCACTAACACTTCAACCTGAGGAATGTGATGATCCGTGACACTCATCATCATTCTCACCTATGAACGCGTGCCTGACAACCACCTCCGTTCTATCTGCAATAGCTTGAGTGCATATGTCTTGGGTTTCTAATCTAAGATTAAAACCTTCGTGGTATAGGCTAGAATTATTGCGGCCATTCTTGAGATCCGAAAAGTCTAAACCTTATCTGTGGTATTCCGAGTAGGATCTGGGATGGGATGACTGTGACTAGCTTCAAACTCGCGAGTGTTGGGCGTAGTGACAGACGCAAAAGGATCAATGGATCCTATTCCAACATGAGTGAGAACCGATAGATGATTAGTCATGCGGTGACAGCGTATTTGGACCATTTTCACTGAGAGGACGGACGGTAGCCATTGACAACGGTGATCCCCAACATACAGCTTGCCATGGAAGTGAGTATGAATGATTGGATGAAGGCAATAGGAAAGCAGAGGTTCAGAAGGAACAAAGCATCTTCACACGCTTATCTGAAATCCCACCAATGAATTACATAAGTGCTTTTATCTTATTTTCTGTTTTAATTTTATTTTATTTATCAAAATCCCATAACCATTTGAATCCGCCTGACTGAGATTTACAAGGATGACCATAGCTTGCTTCAAGCCGACAATTTCCGTGGGATCGACCCTTACTCCCGTAAGGTATTACTTGGACGACCCAGGGCACTTGCTGGTCAGCTGCATGGAGTTGTGTGAAAAGTGTGCGATCACGATTTTGTGTACCAAGTTTTTGGCGCCGTTGCCGGGGATTGTTCGAGTTTGGACAACTGACGGTTCATCTTGTTGCTCAGATTAGGTAATTTTATTTTAATTTTAAGATTTTTGTTTTTATTTTCATTTTCGAAAAAATTTTCAAAAAATAAATTATTCTATGTCTTCATAATTTTTAAGAACGAATTCTAGAGTTTCATGATGATTTGTTGAAGTCTGGCTGGTTGTGAAGCCATGTCTAAACTTTTGGACCGAGGTTTCAACTTATCATCACAAGAGCTTGTTGATCTCTATCAAATTTGCTATTGAATGCAATGATCTGCTAAAGCTTGGCTGGCCATTGGCCATGTCTAGTGTTTTGGACCGAAGCTTTCACTGAAAGCTTGGCTGGCTAGTAAGCCATGTCTAATTCCTGGACCGGAGTTTTAGACTAACATTGCATGATTCCTGGAATTCTCATTAAGAATTTTGAATTCCTTATTTTCTTTTTCCAAATAATTTTTGAAAAAAATATACAAAAAAAACAAAAAATTTTATAAAATTATAAAAATAAAAAATAATTTGTGTTTCTTGTTTGAGTCTAGTGTCAGATTTTAAGTTTGGTGTCAATTGCATGTTCTTTCCAATTGCATGTTATTTCTCTTGTATTTTTCGAAATCTTATGCATTATGTTCTTTGTTGATCTTCAAGTTGTTCTTGATGATTTTTGTTGTTCTGATCTTTAAACTATTCTGTTTGGTGTCTTTTGTTGTTTCTCATATGCATTTCAAATTGTTATTGTCCCTAGTATACAAACTTCTAAGTTTGGTGTCTTGCATGCATTATTTGTTTTGATCTTGATTTTCCATGTTTAGTTTCATTCTGTTGTTTTTCTTTCTCATCATTAAAAATTCAAATTTTTTTTTCAAAATTATGTCTTTTCAAGTCAATAATACAGAGAATTGAAGATTCAGAACATTCAGCAGAGGAATTACAGAGAAAAAGCTGGGCGTTCAAAACACCCAGTGAGGAAGGAAAACTAGCGTTTAAACACCAGCCAGGGTACCTGGCTGGGCGTTAAATGCCAAAAAAGGGTAGTATTTTGGGCGTTAAACGCCAGAATGGATACCATTCTGGGCGTTTAACGCCAGGATGGCACAGGAGGGGAAATTTTGTTTTCAATTCAAATCTTTTTCAAATCTTCAAAATTTTTCAAAATCAAATATTTTTCACATCATATCTTTGTCAAATCACATCTTTTTCAATTTTTTTTAATATTTTCAAAAATTCCAAAATAATTTTCAAAATCTTTTTCTTATTTTTATTTCACAATTTTCTTTTTCAAAATTAATGCTAATATTTAACATGATTGATTCAAAAATCTCAAGTTGTTACTTGCCTATTAAGAAAGGTTCAATCTTAAAATTTTAAAAATCATATCTTTTAGTTTCTTGTTAGTCAAGTAATCAACTTTAATTTTCAAAATAAAATCTTTTAAAATTATTTTTCAATCATATCTTCTCAATCACTTCTTTTTCAAAATAATTTTCAATCATATCTTTTTGATTGCTAATTTCAAAATTTTTTTCAAAATCACTTAACCACTTTCTCACTTTTAATTTTCGAAAACCATCAACCACATTTTCAAAATTCTTTTTTTAATTTAAACTTTTTTAGTTTTATTTAAAAATTTGTTTTCGAAAATTCTTCTCCCTCCTCACCTTTTTCTATTTAAGGACTAACACTCCCCCTCTTTTAGCAATTCAGACTCACTCCCTCTCTATAAGTTCGAATTCTCCTCTCTACCTCATCCTTCTATTCTTCTTTTCTTCTGACACCTCAAGGAATCTCTATACTGTGACATAGAGGATTCCATACTTTCTTGGTCTCTTCTCTTTCATATGAGCAAGAATAAGGATAAAGGCATTCTTGTTGAAGCTGATCCTGAACCTGAAAGGACCTTGAAGAGAAAGCTAAGAGAAGCTAAAGCACAACTCTCTGGAGAAGACCTAACATAAATTTTCGAAAGAGAAGAAGACATGGCAGCCAAAAATAACAACAATGCTAACAATGCAAGGAAGATGCTTGGTGACTTCATTGCACCTTCTTCTGACTTCTGTGGAAGAACCATCTCAATCCCTGCAATTAGAGCAAACAACTTTGAGCTTAAACCTCAATTAGTTTCTCTAATGCAGCAGAATTGCAAGTATCATGGACTTCCATTGGAAGATCCTCATCAGTTTTTAGCTGAATTCTTGTAAATCTGTGATACTGTTAAGACCCATGGGGTTGACCCTGAGGTTTACAGACTTATGTTCTTCTCTTTTGTTGTAAGAGACAGAGCTAGGACATGGTTAGACTCACAACCTAAAGAAAGCCTGAACTCTTGGGAAAAGCTGGTCAATGCCTTCTTGGCAAAGTTCTTTCCACCTCAAAAATTGAGTAAGCTTAGAGTGGATGTCCAAACCTTCAGACAGAAGGAAGGCAAATCCCTCTATGAAGCTTGGGAAAGATACAAGCAATTGATCAGAAGGTGTCTTTCTGGCATGCTTTCAGAATGGAGCATCATATGCATATTCTATGATGGTCTGTCTGAACTGTCCAAGATGTCATTGGACAACTCTGCTGGTGGATCTCTTCATCTGAAGAAGACGCCTGAAGAAGCCCAGGAACTCATTGAAATGGTTGCAAATAACCAATTCATGTACACTTCTGAAAGGAATCCTGTGAATAATGGGACAACTCAGAAGAAATGAGTTATCGAGATTGATACTCTAAATGCCATATTGGCTCAGAATAAAATATTAACTCAGCAAGTCAATATGATTTCTCAGAGTCTGTCTGAAATGCAAGCTGCAACAGGCAGTACCAAGGAAGCTTCCTCTGAAGAAGAAGCTTATGATCTTGAGAATCCTGCAATGGAAGAGGTGAATTACATAGGAGAACTCTATGGAAACACCTATAATCCTTCATGGAGAAATCATCCAAATCTCTCATGGAAGGATCAACAGAAGCCTCAACAAGGCTTCAACAGTAATAATGGTGGAAGAAATAGGTTTAGCAATAGCAAGCCTTTTCCATCATCTTCTTAGCAACAGACAGAGAATTCTAAGCAGAGTCTCTCTAGCTTAGCAACCATAGTCTCTGATCTATCTAAGACCACACTGAGTTTCATGACTGAAACAAGATCCTCCATTAGAAATTTGGAGGCACAAGTGGGTCATCTGAGTAAGAAAGTTACTGAACTCCCTTATAGTACTCTCCCAAGCAATACAGAAGAGAATCCAAAGAGAGAGTGCAAGGCCATAAACACGTCCCACATGGCCGAACCTGTAGAGGAGGGAAAGGCAGTGATTTTCACTGAGGAAGACCTCAATGGACGTCCACTGGCCTCCAAGGTGTTCCCTAATGAGGAACCAGAGGAATCTGAGGCTCACACAGAGACCATAGAGATTCCATTGAACCTACTTCTGCCATTCATGAGCTCTGATGAGTATTCTTCCTCTGAAGAGGATGAAGATATTGCTGAAGAGCAAGTTGCTAAGTACCTTGGAGCAATCATAAAGCTGAATGCCAAGTTATTTGGTAATGAGACTTGGGAGGATGAACCTCCATTTCTCATCAATGAACTGAGTACCTTGGTTAGGCAGAAATTACCTCAGAAGAAATTGGACCCCGGAAAATTCTTCATACCCTGTACCATAGGCACCATGACCTTTGAAAAGGCCCTGTGTGACCTAGGGTCAAGTATAAACCTCATGCCCCTCTCTGTAATGGAGAAACTAGGGGTCCTTGAGGTGAAAGCTGTAAGAATCTCACTAGAGATGGCAGACAATTTAAGGAAACAGGCTTATGGACTTGTAGAGGATGTCTTGGTAAAAAAGTTGAAGGCCTCTACATCCCTGCTGACTTCATAATCCTAGACACTGGGAAGAGTATGGATGAATCCATCATCCTTGGCAGACTCTTCCTAGCCAAAGCAAAAGCTGTGATTGATGTTGACAGAGGAGAGCTGGTCATTCAAGTGAATGAGGCCTGCCTTGTGTTTAAGGCTCAAGGATCTCCTTATGCACACATGGAGAAGAAGCATGACAAGCTTCTCCCAATGCAGAGTCAAACAGAGCCCCCACATTCAAACTCTAAGTTTGGTGTTGGGAGGCCATCATCATGCTCTGAGTATCTGTGAGGCTCCATGAGAGCCCACTGTGAAGCTATTAACATTAAAGTAGTGCTTGTTGGGAGGCAACTCAATTTTTATTTATCTATCTTAAATTTTTATTTTCTATTGTTATTTTATGTTTTCTTTAGGTTGATGATCATGTGAAGTCACAAAAACAATTGAAAAAGCAAAAACAGAATGAAAAATAGCATTAAGAATAGCACACCCTGGAGGACGATCTTACTGGCGTTTAAACGCCAGAAAAGGGCACCAGACTGGCATTTAACGCCAGAAAGGGGGCACAAAGCTGGCGTTTAACGCCAGAAAAGGGAGAAAAGCTGGTGTTTAAACTCCAGAAAGGGAAAAAAAGCTGGCGTTAAACGCCAGAAATGGGCAGCAACCTGGCGTTTAACGCCAGGATTGGCACTCCAAGGGGCGTTTACACGCCAAAATGGTGCAAGGATGAGAAATCCTTGACACCTCAGGATTTGTGGACCCCACAGGATCCCCACCTACCTCAACTCTCTCTCTCTCTTCTTCACACCTTCCCAAAATACCCTTCCCCAAATACCCCTTACCAATCACCTCCATTTCTCTTCCCCATCATCTCTTCACCAATCACCTCCACCCACTCTTCCCTAAAATCCCCACCCTCCTCACAATTTAAATTAAAATACTTTCCCTCCCAAACCCAACCCCTAATACACGAACCCTACCCTCTCTTTCCACTCATATATAAACCCCTATTCGCTCCTTCATTTCCACATATCACAAACACTACTTCTTGATGCGGTATTTTACAACCCACAAACTTACCGGCAAGTGCACCGGGTTGTACCAAGTAATACCTTACGTGAGTAAGGGTCGATCCCACGAGGATTGATGGATTAAACAACAATAGCGTTTGATAGGATTAGTTAGACAAACAGAAAATAGTGTTGGAAGTTCAAAAGCATTGAAAAGTAAATTCAAGAATTTCAGAAAACAAGTAGCAAATGAGTTGTGAAATATATATGGGAAAACAGTTAAGGCTTCAGAGTTATCTATTTTCTGGATTGACTTTTCTTATTAACTAATTTTAATCATGTAAGATTTAATTCATGGCAAACTATTTGTGACTAGACCCTAATTCCTTAGACCTTCCTAGTCTCCTATAAAATTCATCAACTGCCAATTCCTGGGTCAATTAATTCCAATTAGAGGGTGATGATCAATTTCCAGTTTATATGCCACAAAAACTCTAATTACCCAAAAATAAAAGGATTATATGTCACGTATCCTGTTAAATCCAGATAATTAAAATTTAGGAGAATATATTTTCAAGCTGTTGTTCAAGTAAAGAGCTTTTCCATGTTTTATAAGAACTCAAATAGAAAAAGGGTCATACTTCCGTTCCACCCAAATTCATAAAATAAAGAGCGAAAACAATTCTTAAATTATAAATCCATACATAAATTAAAATAGAAAAAGCAATAAAATTAATCCATAGAAATAGACAGAGCTCCTAACCTTAACAGTGGAGGATTAGTTGCTCATAGTTCAGGGTAGAAAACTAGGATTGTAAATTGGGATGGAATGGGATCCTCCCCAGGACCTCTACAAAGGAAGGAAAGCTTCCTCCTTTTATAACTAATCCTAATAAATTTAAAAATCTAATATCTAAAACTAAAAATTAAGATAATAACTTTTCCTAATTTAAGATTTGAATTTAAATTTGAATTAATTAACAGATCTTCAGTTGATGGGTGGAGACCACTTGTTCTGTCCATTCTGCAGCTTCTAATATGTGTTTTCTGGGCTAAAAATTGAGTTAAAACAACCCAGAAATCGCCCTCAGCATTTTTCTGCGTTTTCTGCACGTGGCGCATGTGACGCGTCCGCGTCGTCCACGCGTTCGCATCATTTGTGCAGATTCCAGTCCACGCGTTCGCGTCAGGCATGCGATCGCGTCAGGCATGCGATCGCGTCATTGCGATCTCCTCCATTCCGCGCGGTCGCGTGAGCCATGCGTCCGCGTCGGTATTCGTTGGTCATCTCCTTGGTTTCTTCTCTTTCTCTACAGAAACTTCATCAAATGCATCCGAATGCTACCTAAAATAAATAAAATTGCACAAAACTCAAAATAGCATCCATAGTGGCTAAAATATAATTAATTCTTAATAAAACTCAACAAATTAGATGCAAATTCACTAGGAAAAGATAGAAAAGATGCTCACGCATCACTTCTCCCCCTTGGTCGAACCACTAAACCCCCTCCATCTCCTTTATTTCTTCTTCTTCTACTCCCTTCTTTCTTCTTTTGCTCGAGGACGAGCAAACCTTCTAAGTTTGGTGTGGTAAAAGCGTTGCTTTTTATTTTTCCATAACCATTTATGGCACCTAAGGCCAGAGAAACCTCTCGAAAGAGGAAAGGGAAGGCAAAAGCTTCCACCTCTGAGTCATGGGAGATGGAGAGATTCATCTCAAAGGTCCATCAAGACCACTTCTATGAATTTGTAGCCAAGAAGAAGGTGATCCCTGAGGTCCCTTTCAAACTCAAAAAGAGTGAATATCCAGAGATCCGACATGAGATTCGAAGAAGAGGTTGGGAAATTCTCACCAACCCCATTCAACAAGTCAGGATCTTAATGGTTCAAGAGTTCTATGCTAATGCATGGATCACCAAAAACCATGATCAAAGTATGAACCCGGACCCAAAGAATTGGCTTACAATGGTCCGGGGGAAATACTTAGATTTTAGTCCGGAAAATGTAAGGTTGGCATTCAACTTGCCAATGATGCAAGGAGATGCACGCCCCTACACTAGAAAGGTCAACTTTGATCAAAGGTTAGACCAAGTCCTTGTGGACATTTGTGTGGAAGGCGCTCAATGGAAGAGAGACGCAAGAGGCAAGCCGGTTCAACTAAGAAGGCTTGACCTCAAGCCCGTGGCTAGAGGATGGTTGGAATTCATCCAATGCTCAATCATTCCCACTAGCAACCGGTCTAAAGTTACTATAGACCAGGCTATCATGATCCATAGCATCAACCCTCATTGAAGAGGACAAGCCCATCACTAAGAAAAGGATGGAGCAAACAAGAGAGCCCACTTATGGACCTCAACAAGAGTATGAGAAAAACCCTCATCAAGAAATCCCTGAGATGCCTCAAGGGATGTATTTTTCTCCACACAACTATTGGGAGAAAATCAACTCCTCCTTAGGAGATTTGAGTTCCAATATGGAGCAACTGAAAATGGAGCACCAAGAGCACTCCATTATTCTCCATGAAATTAGAGAGGATCAAACAGCCATGAGGGAAGAGCAACAAAGGCAAGGAAGAGACATTGAGGAGCTCAAGCACTCCATAAGATCTTCAAGAGGAAGAACTAGCCGCCATCACTATGGTGGACCCGTTCATTAATTTCCTTGCTCTTATTTTTCTATTTTTCGTTCCCTATGCTTTATGTTCTATATATGTTTGTGTCTTTATTACATGATCATTAGTGTCTTAGTATCTATGCTTTAAAGTTATGAATGTCCTATGAATCCTTCACATTTCTTAAATGAAAAATATTTTTTTTATTGCAAAAGAAAAAGAAGTACATGAATTTTGAATTTTAAAATAGTTTAATTATTTTGATGTGGTGGCAATACTTTTTGTTTTCTGAACGAATGCTTGAACAGTGCATATTTTTGAATTTGTTGTTTATGAATGTTAAAATTGTTGGCTCTTGAAAGAATGATGAAAAAGGAGAAATGTTAGTTGATGATCTAAAATATCATAAAATTGATTCTTGAAGCAAGAAAAAGTAGTGAAAAGCTTGCGAAAAAAATGGCAAAAAAATAAAAGAAAAAGAAAGAAAAAGGAAAAGCAAGCAAAAAAAGCCAATAGCCCTTTAAACCAAAAGGCAAGGGTAAAATAAAAAGGATCCAAGGCTTTGAACATTAATGGATAGGAGGGCCTAAAGGAATAAAATCCTGGCCTAAGCAGCTAAACCAAGCTGTCCCTAACCATGTGCTTGTGGCGTGAAGGTGTCAAGTGAAAAGCTTGAGACTGAGCGGTTAAAGTCGTGGTCCAAAGCAAAAAGAGTGTGCTTAAGAGCTCTGGACACCTCTAATTGGGGACTCTAGCAAAGCTGAGTCACAATCTGAAAAGGTTCACCCAGTTATGTGTCTGTGGCATTTATGTATCCGGTGGTAATACTGGAAAACAAAATGCTTAGGGTCACGGCCAAGACTCAATAAGTAGCTGCGTTCAAGAATCAACATACTGAACTAGGAGAATCAATAACACTATCTAAATTCTGAGTTCCTATAGATTCCAATCATTCTGAACTTCAAAGGATAAAGTGAGATGCCAAAACTGTTCAGAAATAAAAAGCTAATAGCCCCACTCATCTAATTAAGACTGATCTTCATAGATGTTTTCAGAATTTATTGTATATTCTCTTTTTTTTATCCTATTTTGTTTTTAGTTGCTTGGGGACAAGCAACAATTTAAGTTTGGTGTTGTGATGAGCGGATAATTTATACGCTTTTTGACATTATTTTTACATAGTTTTTAGTATGTTTTTATTACTTTTTATTATATTTTTATTAGTTTTTAATTAAAAATCATATTTCTGGACTTTACTAAGAGTTTGTGTATTTTTCTATGATTTCAGGTAATTTCTAGCTGAAATTGAGGGACCTGAGCAAAAATCTGATTCAGAGGCTGAAAAAGGACTGCAGATGCTGTTGGATTCTGACCTCCCTGCACTCGAAATGAATTTTCTGGAGCTACAGAAGCTCATTTGACGCGCTCTCAATTGTGTTTGAAAGTAGACATCCTGGGCTTTCCAGCAATATATAATAGTCCATACTTTTCCAGAGTTTTGATAACGCAAACTAGCGTTTAAACGCCCACTTTCTACCCTATTCTGGCGTTAAACGCCAGAACTGGCATAAAAGCTGGAGTTAAACGCCCAAACTGACACCAGAGCTGGTGTTTAACTCCAAGAAAAGTCTCTACATGTGAAAGCTTCAATGCTCAGCCCAAGCACACACCAAGTGGGCCCGGAAGTGGATTTCTGCATCATTTACTTATTTATGTAAATCCTAGGCTACTAGTTCATTATAAATAGGACCTTTTACTATTGTATTTTCATCTCAGAATCTCTGGAACACATTATGTAACTTTTATGTTCTAAGACCTCCATGGGAGGCTGGCCACTCCGCCATGTCTACCTTATTTTCACTTATGTATTTTCAATGGTGGAGTTTCTACACCCCATAGATTAAGGTGTGAAGCTCTGCTGTTCCTCATGAATTAATGCAAAGTACTATTATTTTTCTATTTAATTCAAGCTTATTCTTATTCCAAGATATTCACTCGCACTTCAACTTGATGAATGTGATGATCCATGACACTCATCATCATTCTCATCTATGAACGCGTCCCTGACAACCACCTCCGTTCTATCTGCAATAGCTTGAGTGCATATCTCTTGGGTTTCTAATCTAAGATTAAAACCTTCGTGGTATAGGCTAGAATTATTGGCGGCCATTCTTGAGATCCGGAAAGTCTAAACCTTGTCTATGGTATTTCGAGTAGGATCTGGGATGGGATGAGTGTGACGAGCTTCAAACTCGCGAGTGTTGGGCGTAGTGACAGACGCAAAAGGATCAATGGATCCTATTCCAACATGAGTGAAAACCGACAGATGATTAGCCGTGCGGTGACAGTGCATTTGAACCATTTTCACTGAGAGGACGGACGGTAGCCATTGACAACGGTGATCCCCAACATACAGCTTGCCATGGAAGGGAGTATGAATGATTGGATGAAGGCAATAGGAAAGCAGAGGTTCAGAAGGAACAAAGTATCTTTACACGCTTATCTGAAATCCCACCAATGAATTACATAAGTACTTCTATCTTATTTTCTGTTTTAATTATATTTTATTTATCAAAATCCCATAACCATTTGAATCCGCCTGACTGAGATTTACAAGGATGACCATAGCTTGCTTCAAGCCGACAATCTCCGTGGGATCAACCCTTACTCATGTAAGGTATTACTTGGACGACCCAGTGCACTTGCTAGTCAGCTGCACGGAGTTGTGTGGAAAGTGTGCGATCACGATTTTGTGTACCAGCTAGCTAATCCAAAAATTGCATGTCCTGCCACCTTTACGATCAGAAAGAATGTAGGCCAGAAAAACCACCATTTATATATCTCCACCGCAGCACTGAGCAAACAGGACAAAACCAACATCCCTACCAGGTGCAGGTGTCTCATCAGTGATGCAAGCAGGACAAAACCCATGTCCTTGCCAATCAGTAGTCATATCTCAATCATAATCACACAAGCAGGAAAAAACCCATGTCCTTGCCAATCATTGGTCATATCTCAATCATAATCATAATTATAATTCTACATTGGAACATTCATCCTCATTAAGCTATGAGTGAGACAAAACTACCGGCTTCACTGTGGTCGGAATGAAACCACCATTCCCACACTAATCATTGATAGAGATTTTCCAAAACTCGACAAGTGCACCAAATCATATCAAGTAATACCATGGTGAGTGGGTTATCATTCTCATGAGGATTAATGGATTGAGCAAGCAATGATTAATTGATTGTTCTAATTAGACAAACTAAAATCTTGAGTAGGAGAATTAAACATTGAACAAAGGTAAAGTAAATAGCAAAGTAGTGAAAGAAAACAATGATAATGAGAATGTTAAGGTTTCAGAGATGTTTACTCTCTAGCACAATAATCCTTGTGTTTATTTAGTTGAGGCTTACAGAGATCAATTCACGACAAAACCATATGTAATTGAATTTCAATTCTTTGACAATCTAATTTCTCCGTAATTAAATAATTGCCAATTCCTTGGTTAACTAATTAAGAAAAGATGTTAATCACAATTCTGATTTATATTCACATAAAGTTCAATAGTGATCCTAGGTTGAATTATATATCACTTATTCAAACTAGTTCTAGTCCAATTGAAAATTATGAGAGTTATAAAGTCGCACATTTTTTTAAACCATTATTCCTAGTTAATATTAAAATGTCATGAGAAAGAGTTTTCAAACTAATTCCAATATTAAATTTTCCAAAGTAATACTAGAATCCAAAACGAAGTTAGAATATTTTTCAACAATTCTAATCTTTAGGGATGAAGAATGAAAACTCAATCATGAAATAGATCAATGTAAAACCCTCAAACAAAATAAAACACTTTGATTAATAGTCCATAAAAGAGATAAATGGAGCTCCTAACCTAACAGGGGAGATTAGTGACTCATGGTGTAGGAACAAAAACTAGAATTGTAAAATGATAAGATGTCCAGTTATAGTCCTTGGATCCATTCCTTAGACTTATTTAAATCCTAAGCTAAAACCTAAAATTCAAATTAAAAAAAATCAAATCAAATCAAATCATATATTTTCTAATAAATCTTAACTGGCTGATGATCTTCCTTGTGATTAACACTTAAAGCTTGGCCATTACTTCATTGGAATCATGGACTTGCAACTTAATCTTGGGCTTGAGTGAATTGGTCTGACATTTGGTGGAGGTAGAGTGGCACTTGGGTGGTCATTTGTGGTTACTGGAACTTGGCCCAAAGTAAGGTTGCATGGACGTCTCTAGGTTTTGGCATAGCGTGCCACGCCAAAGAGTAACGTGGCACACCCTTGAAGGAGGAGGACAATGGTATGCACAAAGGCGTGTGAAGGGCTGATGGCACGTATCACGCCCAGCTTTCAAAGATCCTAGGCGTGTAGGAGAGGATTTGGGCGTGGTTGCATGGCCGCCCTTGATGGAGAAGCTAGCGTGTAGGTAGGCATGTAGAAGGGGTTGTGGGGCATGGCACACCCTAGTTGTGCACCTCCCAGGGGTTGTTGGTATGTAAATGGCATGTAGATGTGTGGCATGCCATGCTGGTTGTGTGCTAAGGAACCATCGAAGGCGTGTAGATTCACTTTTGGGCGTGTAGAATGGTGTGCCACGCCAATTCTAGGAACTATTTTTATGAGCTTAAAGGTGAGGGTTGTTTGTAGTCCAAAATGAAAGTCCACTATGAACATATGCATATAATCTTGAGCTCTAGATTTTAGCTTTCTAACGCCGCTGGAATTGTCTTATTTGGACCTCGAGAGATCAAGTTATGCTCACTTGAGTATGAAGAGGTCAGGATTGACAGCATTTACAAATTCTATTCAAAGGTGTTGCACTTCCCTCGAGCTTTTTTATGTGTTCCTCCTTTTCTTTGGCATTGCTAAAGATCTTTCAATAATCTCCTAAATATATCAAAGCTCAAGGTAACTCTAAAAAACATTTATTAAAGCACAAAAATCTCAATTATAACAAAAAAATTACTAACTTTATTCAAAAAAATAATAAAGAAAACAACTAAAGATGCTCCTACATCACAACACCAAACTTAAGATCTTTCTTGTCCCCAAACAAGAAAAGAAATATGCATAAGGATCCTCTAAATGAAATGGTTGAAGTATTGTTCAAAGAAGTATAGGTGATTGAAGTGATCAAGTGACAGTGGGGTAAACTCTGAATTGTATGATCATGTATGGATTCCAGTGCTTGCTAGGTCTAGAATTCAAAGTTTTAGAACTTAGGAAGTCCATTTGGATAATATTATAGAGGTATCTTTATAAGTTTTTACCTTGAAGACAACTTTCTCCTTTTTTTATCTTATTGTGATAATTATTTTCTTTCCTCAGCTCTCTCTTTCTTTTTTTTTTTCTATTTTCTTTTTGGGGGTAATTGTACTTAACTTTGACTCTAAATGTTCTATCTCAAGGTGGCTTTTTAAAATGAGTTTTTAATCGAAATTCCCAAACCAGTTGGTTCAAGATATCAGGTGATAAAGCACCCATCGGATTTACTTGCTCAAGCCTCTCTCCTTGACACAGCAATACCACAAGCACTTAACTAGGAAATTCTTTGAGTTTTGTCTCTTTTTGTCCTTCTTAGTCATTGGTACTTAGAGCCTTGGGCCTTTTTCTTTGTTTTGTTTTCTCTTTTTTTTTCTTGCTGCTTCTTGGTTCTATAGATTTTTGAGAACTTCAATAATACTTCTCTAAACTTTATTCCATGTCTTAGAGCTCTCTATGCAGGTTTTTATAAATATGCAACCTCATTACACAATCACATTATAAGACTCCCACTTTTCTTAGTCTTACTTGCTCCAAAATAAAAAAATTCTTCAACTTTATGGAAAAGAAGTTGTTCAGAAGTCCTTTGTTACATGTTTAAGGATTTTGGGAACAAGTAAATTCAAAGGTAAGGTGAAATGAAGAGGAATGAATCATGATTATCAACTAAAGATAAAAACAGATATAAGGAATTAAAGCTCAAAGACAGAGTTACCTCCCTTTTTGTTATTCTAGGCTATGTTCTACGTAGCCTCTATTACCAAACTTAGAGTGGTTCCTTGTCCTCAAGTAACAAAGAAAAATAGAGGTGATGGAATGTAATGCATGTTGAATGATCATGATTTATCCAATAAAAGTTTTGTAAGTGATGCATGTGCTTATTTAGATAAAACAAACTAAATCAAAAATAAAAATAAAAGGATACAATGATTGGGTTGCCTCCCAACAAGCGTTCTTTTAATGTCACTAGCTTGATGGTTGGTTCTTGCTAAGTTGGAGATTGATCATAGTGCTTCAACTCTGCTTCTCTCACTGTGAATTTCTATCCTTTGTCTTCTTCTATGAACTCAATATGTTCAAAGAAAAGAATCTTGTTCACTGTGTAGGGCCCTGACCATGTGTTGAATTTTTCTGGCCATATCCATGATGGTGGATGGAATTGTAATACTCTTTGTCCTGGTTCAAAATCTCTTGTGGGAATTTTCTTGTTTTTCCACCCTTTGGTCTTCTTCAGAGTCTTCTCTTTCTCCTTGGTTGATGATGCATGCTTGATTACAAGGTGAGATTTATGGTAAATTAATTTGGGTGGTGGTTCATCTCCTTCTTTTATGGTTGTACTTGCAATTAGTTCCGCTACTGCCAGCTCTTCTTTTGCTTCCATGCATAAAGGTGGAACTTCTAAAGGTGCTTCATTAGGTGCTTGCTTCATATTTGGATCAATTGAATCAACTCTCATAAAATTCTCCTTCTCATTTGGATGATGCATGATTTTGAAAACATGAAAAACTAAGTGTTCATCATGCACCCTCAACATTAATTCACCTTTTTCTACATCAATGAGGACTCTTCTAATGGCTAGGAATGGTCTTCCTAGAATGTTAGATGCATTCTCATCCTTCTCCATGTCAAGGATCATAAAATCCACTAGGAGAAAAAACTTTTCTACCTTGACCAAGATATTCTCAACTACTCCATGTGCATACTTCGTTGATTTATCTGCCATTTGTAGACCTATCCTTGTTGGTTTTACTTCTTTGATTTGTAGCTTCTTCATGATGAATAAGGGCATCAGATTGATGCTTGCTCCCATATTACATAATGCTTTCTCAAAGAGTGTATTTCCAATGGTGCAAGAAATTTGGAAATTTCCAGGATCTTTCGTCTTCTTTGGCAAATTCCTTTGGATAATTGTACTATACTCCTTGGTCATCACCACTGTCTCATTTTCCCTCAAAGTCTTCTTCTTGCATAGCAACTCCTTTATGAATTTAGTGTAGAGAAGCATTTGCTCCAAGGCCTCTATGAAGGGAATGTTGATTTGAAGCTTCCTAAACACCTCCAAGAATTTGGAGTATTGCTTTTCCTTGTTATGTTCCTTAAGTCTTTGAGGGAATGGGATTCTTGGCTCATACGGTCTCACTGTTTCTTTCTCCTTTTGAGCCTTAGTTAGTGCACCGACAATGCCCTTTTCTTTCTTCTCCCCCGCCTCTATGGACTTTTCAACTTGCTCCTTATTCTTCATGTTAAGCACTCTTCCACTCCTCAAGCTAATAGCCTTGCATTCTTTTCTTGGATTGGGTATTGTATCACTTGGAAAAGTATCAGGGGATTTTGTTGCCAATTGCTTAGTAATTTGGTTGATTTGCACTTTAAATTTCTAATGGAAGCACTTTGGTTCTTGAAGTTGACTCTTATCACATCCATGAAACTCCATATTTGTTGTATGAAAGTGAAGGTTGATTAAGCTAATGGCTGCGTTTATTTACAGAGACAGGACACTGAGACAGGGACACTGAGACACAAAATCGTGTTTGACAGAGGAGACATGGACAGAGACAATGTGTTCAGAGACATTGAATTAGTGTATTTTGTGTCCATCCTGACAGGAAGGACACATACACACTAACAAGGGACACAACTTATTTTTATTTTTTCTTTCATTATTCTTGTTAATTTTTCATAATTATATTTTTTATTGTTATATTTTTCATCTCAAATTTTTTGAATAAAAAAATGAGAATAAATTAAATTTTCATAATTTGTTCTAGTTTATCACCAAACAGAATACAAGAACACAAAATTTTGTGTCTCTGTCCATCAGTGTCTTGTCCTGTTTTGTTCTCAGTGTTTTGTCTTGTCCTGTTCTTAGAAACAAATGCAGCCATATAGATGTGGACTTGGACAGCTTCTCTATGGCATTCTTAAGAGAAAAAAGCTTTTGGTAGGTTTGTGGTTGATGAGGAGGGACTCTTTGTTGATATGGTGCACTAGAGTTCTTTTGCTCTTGGTTTCCCCAACGAAAATTTGGATGGTTTTTTTTATCCCGGATTGTAAGTTTTATAGAAGGGATCATTATGTAGTAATTTTTGAAAATTTTTCATGTAGTTCACTTGTTCAATGGATGCTTGTTCTCCATTGAATAACCCACATTCTTCATCATTGTAATCTCCTCCACACAAGTTACATACAACAACTTGTGTTTCCACTACAGATACTTGCATGTGCCCAAATTGCTTTGTGAGTGAGAAGATTTACTGAGACATCAATTTATTTTATGCCAAAAGTGGGTCCACTGCACTCAACTCTATTACTCCTTTCTTCATTGTTTTTTTGGTTGAGTACATATATTGATTTTTGACCACTATGTTAATTAACTCCAATGCTTCCTTATTTGTTTTTTTATGTATAGAACCCCCAGTCAAAGAGTCAAGCAAGGTTCTTGAGGCATGAAAAATTTTATCATAGAATATTTGAAGTTGTAACCAATCAGAGAACATGTCATGAGGATACTTTCTCAACATCTCCTTGTATCTTTTTCAAACTTCATAAAGGGACTCTCCGTCCCATTGGGTGAAGGTTTAGATGTCATGTCTTAGCTTGGCCAACTTTTATAGTGGAAAAAAATTGGTTAGAAACTTATTCACAAAATCCTTCTACATTGCTATGCTATCCAAGGGTTGGATTTAGAGCCACTACTTGGCCCTGCCTCTCACAGAGAATGGGAATAGCCTTAGGGTGATAGCTTCAGGAGAGACTACATTGCTCTTAACAGTGTCACATATCAATAGGAAGCTAGATATGTATAAGTTTGGATCTTAAGGACTTCCACCGAAATAACTTTGTTGCATCAATTGAATGAGTGTAGGCTTCAACTCAAAGTTATTTTCTTCCACACTAGGCCTCACTATGCCACTTCCACAGCTTTTGGAAGTTAGGGCAGTGAAATCACCAAGAGTCCTACTTGGATTACCATTGTTGTTGTTGGGTTTGTCTAACATGATGTTCTCTGGCTCCTTTTCAAATTCTTCAACTTCCTCCTGATTTCTTAATTTCTTCCTCAATCGCCAAAAGGTTAGTTCTATTTTAGGATCAAACTGGAGCGGCACTTTGTCCTTATTGTCCTGCGTAAAATACACAAACAATAAGAAAAAAGTGAACATTCCCAACGTCATAGTGAAGGGAATTTTGATGAGGTAAAAACAAAAGAAAACGTCTCATTTAGAGAGTCAACTAATTGGTTTGTTGTCAATCTCAATGAATCCCCAGCAGTGGCACCAAAAACTTGATGGAGATTTTTTAAAACTCAGCAAGTGTATCGAATCATAAAAAATATCACGGTAAGTGGGTTATCAATCCCATGAGGATTAATAGATTGAGCAAGCAATGATTAATTGATTGTTCTAATTAGACAAACTAAAAACCTTGAGTAAGAGAATTAAACATTGAACAGAGGCAAAGTAAACAGCAAAGTAGTGAATGAAAATAATGATGATGAGAATGTTAAGGTTTCAGAGGTGTTTTAGGAAAATAATCATTGTGTTTTTTTAGTTGAGGCTTACAAAGATCAATTCATGACAAAACCATATGTAATTGAATTTCAATTCAATTCCTTGACAACCCAATTTTTTCTTAATTAACTAATCGCCAATTTCTTGGACAACCAATTAAAAAAAGAGGTTAAGCATAATTCCGATTTATATTCACATAAAGTTTAAGAGTGATCCTAGGTTGAATTATATGTCACTAATGTTGGGAAAATCGTCGGCTAGGAATTTCTCCTCAATAAAAGAACCGCTTCGTTGCAAGTATAGTTCCAAACCAACCGACCTACACCAGAGTTTAATTTTGTTTGTCACAAGTACAAACCAATAAAAATAACAGAGAGTATTAAATCTCGGATTGTCTCTCAAAGGAATTGCAGTGAGGTATGTGTATTATCGGTTATGAGGTTCAAAGGGGTGGTTTACGGATAAGACGACAATAATCTAAATGACAAGAAAATAAAGAAAACAACTAAAGATGACAAATGCTAAAGAGGCATTCATGGCAAGGATTGAGAATCAAGATTTTCTATCCTAGTCATTAATCATAACACAATAATTACCAAGAATTAAGCCTATTACGTTATCTCTACATCGGAAGAAGATCAATTAGGCCTAGTTAATCCTAATCCATAAGTAGTGTCAATGGAAACAAGATTAACTAACAACTCTAGATTACTAACATAAGTTGGATATTAATGGCTCAAGACTACCAATCTTCTCTTCCCAAGCCAAGAATGCTAAAAATCTACTATAAAACTAAGCCAAGTATTTTATCAAACACTTGGTGTGCATAAAAAGAAAAGCATATTAAATTGCAATAATAATAAAATCTAAGGCTACCAAATGCAAGAAATTAATAACAATAACTCAAATAAGCATTAAGAGAACATAAAACATCAAACGCATTAAAAGAAATTCAAAATCAACAAGAGTTCATAAACATAAAAATGACCAAATTGAGAAATTGACACGAAGAACTAAGAAAATTAAAGCAATAGAACAAGGAAAAGTAGAAGGAACTAGATCAAAGCAAGAATTAAAACCTAAATATAAGAGAGATTAACCTAAATCTACCCTAATTCTAGAGAGAAGAGAGAGCTTCTCTCTCTAGAAAATGACTTAAAGCATGATTCCTAAGCTACCCTAATTGCTCCCCCCTTTGTTCCTTCTTGAACTTGGTCTCAAATACTTCAGAAATGAGTTGGATTTGGGCTTGGATGAGCTTAGAAATCTCCAGCCATATTTTCTTTAAGTTGGTCACATGACAAGTGTCACGCGTACGCGCCGCTTAACGAAATCTCTGGTTATGCGTACGCGTGGCCATGAATTCTATCAAATCCTCATTTCTTCATGAATTCTCTACTTTGCATGCTTTTTCTTCACTTCTTCAATCCAATCTTTGCCTTCTAACCCTGAAATCATTTAACAAACATATCAAGGCATCAAATGAAATTAAAAGAAATTAAATTTAGCAAATTAAGAGTCTAAAAAGTATGTTTTCAATCTTAAGTGCAATTTAGGACAAATTCACAAAACCATACTATTTCATTGAATAAATGTGGGATAAATTGATAAAATTCTCCAAGTTCAACATAAGATAAACCCTCAAATCAAGGTTTATCAATCTCCGCACACTTAAACCAAGCATGTCCTCATGCTAAAACAAGAAAGATACAAGAAAGGGGTATCAACATTTATTCAATACAAGTAAACTATCTATATGCAATCTATCTAAATACATGCAACTATTGTAACTAATACTATCTACTTGCCTATATGTATTTACCTAGTCAAGAATAAATTAATTTCCAAAAAAGAATGTATACACAATCAAGGGTTAACACAATTACAAACCAAGCGAAATCCACAATTGAATTGAGTCATGTAAAAGAATATATAAACTTGCAAGATAAGAAAATAATAAAAGGTGGAAACATGGAATTGAGCAATTGAACCCCTCACCGGATGTGTATACTCTCTAATCACTCAAGTGTTTAGGGTTGATCCACTCAATTCCCCTCTAATTATACTTTCTAAGATTTCTTTTTCATCTAACAATCAACGATTATTTAATACATGCCTACAAATATCATGAGGACTTTCCACAAGGTTGTAATGGGGCTATGGTCAAGGTGAGGATATATATGGCTAAGTTAGCTTAAAATTTGTATCTTTGATTAACCTAAGCTCTCACCAAACACATATAACAACCTATACAATTCTAATACAATACCTAAATACCTATAATTCTCACTTTTTTCACATACTCATGTATTCTTTTCAATCACAACACATATACATTGTTATTATTACTCTTCTTTGGGGCATTTTGTCCCCTTTTTATTGTTTTTCTTTTTTCTCTTTTTTTCTTTTTTTCTTTTTCTTCTTTTTATATTATTTTTTCATTCTTTTTTTTCAATGACATAATATATACAAAAAGATTAATGTATATGGTTCAACATTCAATGCATGAGTATGTACCCAACTTTCAATATTTTTAATAAAAAATCAAAAATACACTTTTGTCTCAACCAATGTTTCCAATCTTTCCACACTTAAATGATACACATTCTCACTAGCCTAAGCTAATCAAAGATCCAAATTGAGGACATTTATTATTTTTTACTTAGGGGTAGTGATGTGCTAAAACTAAGAACAAAAGGGATTAAACAGGCTCAAAATTGGTTAACAAATGTGGATAAAAGGGTAAAGCCATTTGGGTAAGTGAGTTCAAATGAAATAAAGGCCTCAATCATATAAATGCATTCATACATAAAATAATAGACACAAAGAATCAAACAAATCAAATATTACAATCATAGAAAGAGAATAACACATACAAGAATGAAAATAGTAGTTATATGATGCAACCACACAGTTAGGCTAAAAAACTCACAAGCTTATGTGTTCTTAGCTCAAAAATATGTTCCACAATATTTAATTCAAGCAAGTTCAATGAAAAAGTTTTACTCAAATCAATTGGGGTGCGCTAGAGATGAATTCCTTGAAAAATTTCATTATTTTGACTATGCTTATTATCTATATGCAAACCAAGAAAATACAATTAAAAATTCTAAAAGTCCTAGTAATAGAAGAAAAATAAATGAAATGTGAAAGTGTTTAGATTAGAAATTTTCACTCAAAACTCAGATTGCCACCTTCAGCTGGTGGATTAGCCGGCTACTGCGTGTTCTTTCTTCCGCTTTCCTTTTTTTGCTTATGGTGGTTCATCCTAAAAGACAGAAAACAGGATAGTAAGACGAGTAAATGCAAAAGCAAGGAAGCATAGATTGTTGGATTGAGGTGATGATCACTAAAATGAAGTAAGTGAATCAGTTTGTGACATGAAGGAAAATAGTGCGTGAATTCTAAGTTACGCGCGAGATAGAATTTACACACTAGCATTGAAAGCTATGTCACACTTACACAAAAGAAGCATGCACTTCACTCATTCTAGTGTGCTTGAGATACTTTTAAGGAAACTTGTAGGTTGAAATAAACAAAGAAACAAGTAATAAAGAAGCAAGAAATTACTCAAGCAAGAATCAGGCGATTGTGAAATGGATAATAAATGAAAATTGATTGATGTGCAAGAGAATTCAATGAACCAAATAAAATATGAAATTCACACATCAATCAATGATACACTTTGAACTTTAGGTCGCATAACCTAATTGACATAGAAGGTGGAACATGGGTGCTATGCAACAGAGGAAAATAGAGATAGATGTTGAAATTTATCATATATCAAGCATGGTCCACAAAGCTTAGAAAGTTCAAAAAGATGTCACTAGGTAAGCTTACGATCCAATTTCACAATTTCTCAATCTCAATGCATGAATTAAGTGATGTAAATAAAAATCAATGAAAAACAAGCATCAACTAACAAAAATTGCATCGATTATACATAATTACCTAACAATAGATAGTGAATTCAAATTACATGATGGCTAGCTGCAACATGCAATTTAAAAATCCAAAAACAATCTTGAGGGCAATGTCACAAGTTCTTGGTATACACAAATATCCAACAATCAAAATTCAATACCAAGTAACAAAGTATAACCTCAATAAAGGAATCCAACAATGAGTATTCACAACAATGATGCTAAAATAGCATCATGCCAATAATCCAACACTTATCACCAAAATAGAAAATTAAACAAAAAATTAAACCAACTAACTAATTGACTAACTAACTAGCTAACTAACTAAAGAAAATGATGGTGGATGGTAAATGGTGGTGGCAGATAATGGGTGAAAGAAGAAAAGAGGAGAAGAGAAGAGAAAAGAAAAAAAAAGAAATGGAGAGAAGAGGAGAAAAGAAAAGTGGGTGAAGCAGGGGGTCACGCGTATGCGTGGGGCATGCATATGCGTGGGGCATGCGTACGCGTGACATGGGGAAAAATTGGAGGTCACGCGTACGCGTGACAAGCAAGCGTGCCCAACACACAACTCCCTCATGATCCTGGTACAACTCTCTGTCCAGGTCTTGCGGTGGCATGGTACTCGCATGGTTGGTGCACGGTCAGATTTTTGGGTGTCACGCGTACGCGTGGGGCATGTGTACGTGTGACTTGCTCTTTTTTTAACATAAAAGAATAGCATCTATAATAGCAATCTAAACACCTTAAAAGTTACTGTTCCGAGGGTTATCTGAAACAGAGAGGTGGATTTCGGATGAGATCTTCTGGTCTGGCCAAGGCTGTTGTGCCCGACGTGTTGGAGACTGAGATGCTGCAGGTCCTCGATCACCGGAGGAGGGTAGTACCTGCAAGAGACTCTGATGCTTAAGTTAGCGCGGGCTTTTAGCAGGTTTTTAGTAGAATTGGAGTATGAGTTATACCTGGGTGCTCTAGTGTATTTATAGTAGTGCCTTGAGGATCTTCCTTTGAGATAAGTTGGTTATCTTATCTTATCTTTTGGGGAGGAGATCTTTATCTTTTGTCCGACCGTCCTTTGGTGGGTGGTGGTTCCTTCACTCTGGGCCTTCTTGGGCCTCTGAGGCATTTGTCTGAGCTCTTTCCGAAGAGGTCGGCGGTGGGTCAACCTTTCGTGAGGTCGGTCCCTTTGTCTTCAGCCAACTCGGCCTTATAGCTCGGACCGGTGTACGAACAGTGCCCCTGCTCGAGCTTTGATCTTCCCGTGAGATCGTGCTTCCAAGCTTCGATCCTTGAGGAAGTCATGCTCGAGCATTGTTTTGGTCGGGTTCGAGTAGCTCCTTCCCGCGTGGGTCCAGTGTTGTTCTGCTTAAATGTGAAGCGTTTTTTAGCTCTTTAATTGAGGCGCGCTTTCGGGGTATGTTTGACTTCCTTGGGAATGTGCAAGCGCTTTAAAAGCCTTTTAATAGGGCTTTAATTCCTTTTTCCATTTTGTTCCCTCCTTTATTTGAAATCAAAGAGATTTTGGTTTTTTCAGTTCTTTCTTTTGCCTTCGTCTATTTCGTTTTCATTTTTCTGAAAAGAAAAATCTCTTTCTCTGCTTTTGATTTGCCCCAAGCTTTTCTTCTTTCTTTGAAGTTTCGAAGCATTTGTTGGACCGTTCGTGCTTTCGCTACGAACCCATCGTTGCTTCTTGTTCTCCTTTGCAGGTTGGTACTTTGTTTCATACCCTTTCTCGTTTTATGTGTTTTAATTGTCGTCCTTCTTTGTGCTTTACTGCTACATGCTTTCTTTTTGCACAAAGTTTTGATCTTGCTGAGCTTCCTTTGAAAAGGTTGAAGCTTTCTGGTGATTTGTTGCATGCCTTTGTTTCTTTAAAGTTGCGATTTTATCTCTATTGCTTCGTTTGGGGAAATATAGGCGCTTAGGTGAACCGTTTTTAGTTGCGCTTTTTTCTTTTTGGTGAAGGGGCTAGGGTTTTGATTTTTGTTGACTTTCCTGTGTGTTTCTTCCTCTTTGTATCTGCCTTGCCTCCAAAGGGTGCCCCTGGATTTTTGGTGATGATTTTCTTGTTACTTTTGTGAATCCTGGGGTGCCCTTTTGCTACTATGCCTGTTGTTTGCTGGTTGTTTCTTTATTTTCTGTTTCTGTCCGAGTTGTTTGGTAGTGACCCCTCTTTCTTTTTTCTTACTGTACGTATAGTTGTTCCATATCTTCACGTAAAAATATTGTCAAGATGTCTTCAAAGGTTCCCCCTGGTATGGCTGACTAGTTAGATTCTATAGTGTTGATGTGTGTCACTGTGGCCGACTCGGAGTACTATGAGAAACTTAGGAGATTTCATAGGATCTGTGAGTGTAAGGAGGACGAGACGAATTATGAATTAGTGTCGCCTGACCCAGAGGAGAGAGTTAGCTTCCCTCCTTTAGATCGGACAGAGCGTCCTTTCTTTTACACCTATGACTATTTCTTTTGCCAACTAGGTATTACCCTTCCTTTTAATGCTTTCGAAACCGAACTCTTATGGAACTGTAATGTGGCCCCTTCATAGCTTCATCCGAATTCTTGGGTTTTTATAAAGATTTTCCAGTTGCTTTGTCAAGAACTAGGTGTCCGTCCTTCCCAGTCCCTTTTCCTTTACTTGTTTGTGCTGACCAAACCTGGAGTGGCCAAGAAGAAGGTTTCTTGGATCTCCTTTCGGGCTACCCAAGGGAGGAAGGTTTTTTCCATGCATGATAACTCTTTTCGTGACTTTAAAAATTTTTATTTTAAAGTCCGAGCTGTTGAGAATGTTTCCCCTTTCTTCCTGGATGAAAACGATGAGCCGACCTTTCTCCTATGGTGGCAAAAAGATACAATAGTTCTTAAGTACCCCTGGGAGAGTTTAGATGAAGTAGAACAGGACTTTGTGGGTGTTTTAGAGGAGCATTGGGGGAGCCTCCTCATCTGGACACAAAGAGATTTCTAGGAGATTCTCCCCTCCTCCATTCCGAACTAGGTATTATTTGACCTCTTTTTTCATAGAAAATGTTTTCTTTTATTGTTTGTGATCTTGTCCTTTTTCGCTGTGTAACTATTTTCCTGGCTTCTTTTCAGAGATGGTGTCCTCTTCAGATTCGATGAAAATGTTTCGCAAAGCAAAGAAGGCAGTGGCTGCCCAGAACTTGTCAAAGAAGACTTCGGGGGAGGGTTCTTCGGAACAGTTGCCTCCGAAGAAACCGGTAACTGATTCTCAGGGTCTGAGGAAGATTATCCCGACCCCGCGAGTTTGGACGGCTTCCTTTGACCCGCCTCAGATGACCTCTGGTGCTGCCTCCTCCCCTACTTCTGCTGGTCCCCCTCCCAAGAAGCAAAAGCTTATTGGGACTTATAATCTAAACGACAAAGATTTTGATAGTGTGACCTTTGCCACAGAGTTGATTTCACCACATGGTAAAGTTCCTCTGGACGATGTGTCAATCCTTCATCATCTAGATTTTATATCAAGCAATAGTATTCGGATGGCCAATATTAGTGCTGCTTTATCTTGGGTTATCAAGGAATCTCCGGTTCATGCTACTAAGGCCTTTCTGGAGGATGCCAAGTCTGAGTACAATAGGATTAAGGCTTTGAAGGATGAGTTTGAGGCCAAGGCTGTTAAATTGGAGCTTGATATTAAGAAGGAGAAGGCTCGAGCTACTGTGGTGGAGGTAGCTGCAAACCTAGCTGAGGACATGGCTAAGAAAGCCAAAGAGAGCTATACCCGGACCTATGGCGAGCTGTTGGAAACTAGGGAGAGACTTCAATCTGCTCAGGATGATTATGCCGAGCTTCAGGGGCATATGGTGAGCAACATGACCAACATGTATGAAAATCTGAAGGCCCAGGTTCGGGTTCTTGCTCCCGATGTCGACCTCTCTTCATTCAGTATGGACAACGTAGTGGAGGATGGCAAGATTGTGCCTGCCCCAGATGATGATGATGAAGGTCCTCCCCTTGTGCTGCTAGCTAAGGTTTTTACAGCTTCGGCTACTACAACCCCTTCTCCCCAAGATGTAGCTACCAGGGCGAACTTGGATCCCTTATGATGTTCTTTTTATATCTTTGTTTTGATTATGTGTTGATTTAGTCCATTCTGTGGACCTTTTGAACTTTGGCTATGTATGTCTTTATGGATGACTCTCTAACACTTGTGCTAGTTGCTTCTTAGCAAATTTTTGCTTTTAATAAAAAATACTTTAAACTCTTGGGTTACTTTTGAGCAGTCCTTGAGCCTTTAATGTTTTTAACTTTTGTGTTTGCTTGATATGCGAATTTGACCTTTGGTGAGATGCCTTTGGTTCTTAGGTTGTTCTTTCAACCCTTACATGGCTTTCTGTGTCTTGGCGACATGATCCTTTTGTAGGCTCTTTTTGGTTACGTCGCCCCAAGATTTGCCGTCTGAACTTTTTAGTCGATTTCCAAACAACTTCTTAGGTAGTGTTCTCATATGGAACCTTTTCTTTTTAGTTTGTTTGGACGACTTTTTAGCCTTCTTCCGACTTGTGCTTTTGCTTTTTAAGTAATGTCTTTTTTCAAGACTTGTACCTTTCAGCTGAGCACTTCTGGCCTAGGTTTTTCAACCTTTTTTCGGCCTTTGTGTGGTGTTGTTCCCTTTTTAGTGATCCTTTCATTGGTCTGACTTCTCTGTCGGGCCTTCTTCAAGTTATTTTTAGCAATCCCATTTTTAGTTCGACCTCGTCAGGTCACTTTATATGGGTTACTTTTTTATAACTTCTTGAATTAACTCGAGCTTTGTTGCTTCACCTTGCCGACCTTTTTTTTGTCGGACAATGACTTTTATTTTTTAGCGTAAATTAATGCGTTTTTGTAGGAAACTTTTTTAGGGAATTGACAAATTTTATTCAAGTAATAAGATAAAAAAAATATGAATAAGAGTGTGTACATGTTAGTGTTTACCCTTCTAGTTCGGGCAGCTTTTAGATCTTGGCTTGGCACCTCATTAAAAAACCTTTTAGGAAAAAGAGTGTGCCTTGGCCTAAGATCTTTTTTCTAGCTATAGTACCTTCTTAGGTTACAAGCGTGCCATGACCTTGGTAGCTCCCGCCCTTCGAGGTCGGCCACTCTATAGTAACCCTTTCCTAGTACTTCTGTAACTCGGTATGGTCCTTTTCAGTTGGCTGCTAGCTTCCCTTCTCCTGACCGTCCTACCCCGATATCATTTCGGATTAAGATAAGATCATTGGTGGTAAAGCTTTGCTGGATTACCTTCCGATTATATTTTAAAGCCATTCGATGCTTTAGCGCTTCCTCTATAATCCGGACTATTTCTCGAACTTCTGGAAGTAGATCGAGCTCTTCCCTTTGTGTTTGGAAGTTGGTTTATTCGTTGTAAAGGATCACCCTAGGGGACCTTTCTTCTATCTCTACGGGGATCATTGCCTCCATTTCGTAAGCAAGTCAGAAAGGTGACTCCCCGGTGGTGGAATGTGGCGTTGTCCGATATGCCCATAGGATTTGCGGGAGCTCTTCAGCCCAAGCTCCTTTTGTGTTCTGTAGCCTCCGTTTTAACCCGGCCAATATAACTTTGCTGGCGGCATCCGCCTGTCCATTGGCTTGTGGGTGTTCTACAGAGGTGAATTGGTGTTTGATAATCAGGTCGGCTACCAAGTTCCTGAAGCCCGTGTCCGTGAACTGAGTGCCATTGTCTGTGGTGATGGAGCATGGGATTCCAAACTGTTCCGAGAGTTACCTGAAACTGTAGGTCGATCTCGGATGAGATCTTCTGTACTGGTCGGAGATGACGTGTCCGGCTGGCTGGTGGCGGCCAGAGCTGTTGTGTCCGACTTGTTGGACTGGCTGCACTTTTGATCCTTGGTCACCGGAGGGTGGGGGGTACCTGCAAGAGACTCCGATGCTTAAGTTAGCACAGGTATTAAGCAGGTTTATTGTAGAATCAGAGTATAAGTTATACCTGGGTGTTCCAGTGTATTTATAGTGGTTGTAGAGTGACCTTTCTAGATAAGATAAGTTAGTTATCTTATCTTATCTTTATCTTTGAGTTGTGGTCAGCTTATCTTCAAGGGAACCGCCCTTATCTCTATAAGCTTGGACTGCCTTTGGATTTAGGTCGTGTTCCTCTATTTGGGCCCTTTACTGGGCTTTTCTGTCGATTTGACCGACTTCTTTTGAGAAGAGGTCGGATAGCCTGACCTGAAGAGATCGGTCGCTTTATTGCTGATCATCCCGGATCGGATAGATCGAACCAGGGTGTGAACAGTGCCCCTGCTCGAGCTCGGTCTTCTACTTTGAGGTCGAGTCCTTGACTTCGATCTTTCTCTAGTGAAGCCGAACTCGAGCATTTTGTCGATTCCTTTCTTTGTAGAACCTTTTTGAATGTGGAACGCTTTCCTCTAAGAGCGCACGTTTTTATATCAGCGCTTTGGCTTTAGGAATATGCGAAGCTTTAAATACCTTCATTAATTGGTTTTGATTGCCCGTTTCTTTGGCTTTTATTTTTGAAATTCCCGATCAAAAAACGGTTTCTCTTCTTCGTCTTTCTTCGTAACTTCTCCCTTCAGTCTCTCACTTTCTGTTTTCGCCTACATTTTTCCTCAGCATCATTTGGCGATTCTGATGAAAAGTCATCTTAGCCTAGTTTCACTAGTCTTTTTCTTTTGTTTTCAATTGTTTTTATGCACTTTCTTAAGCCATAAGTAAGCCAAGTGGGTAGAATTTCATATTTCCTTTGATTCAATCAACCATGGATGAATTAATGCAATTTCATGAGATTTTGTGCTATAATTGTCATATATTATGAAAGAATAACAAACTCATGATTTTGAGCATAGCTTTGATGTGTTTGATTGATTGATGATAGGTGAAAAGAGCTTTGAAGAAGGTTGAAGAAAGAAGAAAGGTCAAGGAGCAAGAGAGAACAAAAAGCTTGAGCAAAAGCTTGCCTCAAACTTTAGCTCAAACTTTTGGAAGAGTTGAATTCATCCTGGATGGAGCAAAAGCTTGCGCCAACATTTGCCTCAACCTTTTTGGCAAACGTTGGCGCCACACACCAACACCCTGGAGGAGAAAAGCTTGCGCCAACGTTTGCCTCAAGCTTTTTTGGCAAACGTTGGCGCCAAACATGCATACAAGGTGATCCACGTTTGGCTTAAAGTTTGACCTCAAACTTTAGCTCAAACGTGGATAGCAGCAAAAGGGGGTGGCTGGTATAAAAAGCTTGAGCCAAATTTTACCTCAAACTTTGACTCAAGCTTTTGTGCTTTATGTCCCGATTCACAATGGGTTTCTCTCCAACTCCAAGTGCAATCAACAGAGGCTTTTATCAACCTAATTCCATCAAGAGCAAAGGCCCAATTCAAGGCCTGAAGACCTGTTAATTGCTTCTTCTTCTACTATTTCTGCAATTTACTTTTCTTTATTTCCTTTGCAATTGTTCTTGCTGGATCTAGGAAGGCAGTGAGATCTAGACTTGGCTATCTAGTCTATTGAGTCCTGAGATCTACAGCTTTCAATTTCAATTTCCTTGTTTCGTTGCTACACCAATCTTATTTTCATTTTCATTCAAGATCCGGTTTAACTGAGTCCATCTGTTACATTTCTGTTTGTTAAATTTTACTTTCTCTTGTTTAATGTATGCAAATCCAATTCCCAATTCCCTTTACGATTCAAGTTATTTAAATTTCTTGCATCTTAAGATTCTGCAATTTACATTTCTTGCAATCTAAGTTTCTGCAATTTAATTTCTTGTTCTTTAAGATTTAGCACTTTTATTTTCTGCCCTCTTTAATTTCTTGTCAATTGTCCCTCTCCCTTTTAAATTTCATGCAATTTAGCTTCTGTCAAATACAAACTACTCAAATCAACTCTTGATTCGCTAGACTAAGTCATCCACTAAACTAAAATTGCTCAATCCTTCAATCCCTGTGGGATCGACCTCACTCCCGTGAGTTTTATTACTTGATGCGACCCGGTGCACTTGCCGGTTAGTTTCGTGTTGGATCGTTTTCCATACATCAGATTCTCTGTGTGATTCCATCTTTCCATCTTCAATCTCCTTTGAAGCTTCTTTCTTTGTTCAGGTTGGTTTTTCTTCCTTTCTCACGTCATTTTCCTGTCTGGTTTTGAGAAAGTTTTGATTTTGTTTGGACAAAGTTTGGATCTTTCTGCTTTTGCTGTGCCTGATTGCTGTTGTAATGTGTGTTCTGGGAGTTTCTTCGCCCTTTTGCATGAACCTTTTTGTCTTTCCTGTTGCTTGATGTTCTTAAGACTTTTGCATGTTATCACCGTTTCTATTTGTGCCTTTGATGATGATTTTGTTTGATTCTGAAAAAAAGGTTGTGCCTTTGACAATTTCCGCTTGGCGTGTTTGATGTTGTCGATGCTTTTTGCTGATAGATTGTAAAAAGATAGTGGCTTTGATGACTTTTTGTGTTTTGACTTTCTGAAATGTTTGTGATTTGACTTTTCTTGTTTGAGAGATGCCGGGACGTAAGCTGTAGATTTTTCCTGAATCCTTGCTTTGTTATTGCCTCCAAAGGATGCCCCAGGGCTTTGGTTTGAGTCTTGGGGTTTTCCTTTTCTGTTTGTTCTTCTGTATCATATTAGTCGAGTTGTTTTGCCCCTCGTCCGAGATGTTTTTAGTAATCCAATCTTCTTTTCTTATTGTAGGATTAGTTGGCCTCATGTCTTCTCGCCATAACATTGTAGAGATGTCTTCTAAAGTTCCTAAGGGGATGTCCGATTGACTGGACTCCCTTGTCTTAATGTGTGTCTCTGTTGTGGATGTTGAGTTTTGTGTAGAGCTGAGGAAATGTCATAGGGTTTGTGGTGGTGGTGCCCGAGAGAGAGATTATGAGCTTGTGGCACCCGACTCTGACGAGAGGGTTTGCTTTCCTACTTCTGTCGAGGGGGAGCATCCCTTTTTCTACGCCTATGAACATTTCTTCAGCCAGTTGAACATTACCTTTCCTTTTACTGCTTTTGAGACCGACTTGCTGTGGTCGTGTAATATTGCCCCATCCCAGCTTCATCCTAATTCCTGGGGTTTTATCAAGATTTTTCAGCTGCTTTGCTAAGAGTTAGGCATAACACCTTCTCATACTCTTTTCCTCTATCTTTTTGTTTCTGCCAAGCCCGGAGGGTATTCCAAAAAGAAAGCTTCCTGGGTTTCTTTCAGGTCAGCCTAGGGGCATAAAGTTTTTGCCATGTACGATGAGTCTTTTAAAGATTTTAAGAATTATTTCTTCCGAGTCCATGCTGTTGAGGAGGCCCGCCCCTTTTTTCTTGATGAAAATGATGAGCCTGCCTTTCCTCTAGAATGGCAAAAGAATATGAGAGTGTCTCGCTATACATGGGAGATGCTTGACGAGGTTGAGTGAGCTTTTGTAATTGTTCTTGAAGATTTATGGGGGGAACCACCCCATCTTGATACGAAAAGATTTTTGAGTGATCCAGCTTTGATTCGAACTGCTTTGGGTACTGTCTGACTTGTTTCTATACTTGCTTTTTAGTTTTGCTTCTTCTTTTTGTGATTGTAACTCATTGCTGTAGTCGATTCTGTATTTTCAGAGATGTCGAAAAACAACGATTCCATGAAGGCCTACAAGAAAGCAAAGAAGGCTGCAGCTGCTCAAAATATCTCGGCCAAGGTGGCGGGAGAGGGATCTTCTCAAGTTCCAGTGAAGCCGCCCGTGCCGAGTTCTCCTGGCCCGAGGAGGGTAATTCCCACTCCTAGGGTTCGCCTGGCCGAGCCTCCGCAATCTTCCGCTGCTACTTCTAGTGCTCCTCCCAACAAGAAACAAAAAACAATTGAGCCTTTCAACCTTGATGCCCCTGATTTTGACGCGGTCGAGTTCATAGATCAGCAGATCGGTCCATACGGTGTCCTCCCTATGGATGATGTATCACTCCTTCGTCATTTGGACTTTATAACTCGGAGTAGTGTAAAAATGGCACATATGGGAGCTGCCTTGTACCGAACGGCTCAAAATCTTCCTCTCCATGCCACCAAAGCCTTCATGGAGGAGGCGAAACAGGAATTCGATCAGATGAAGGGCTTGAAAGAGGAGCTTGAGGTGAAGGTGGCCAAACTGGAGAAGGATCTGGAGAATGAGAAGGCGAGTTCCCTTGCTCTGGCGGCTTCTATGCGGTTGGGTGAGGACACGGCGTTGAGGCATAAAAACAGCTACGTTACGTCCTATCGGGAGGGAATGCATTTGAAGGGGGAGTTGGAGAATGCCCGAGCTGATTATTCTGAGCTTCAGGGTCATCTTGTTGGCAGTGTGAATGCTGCTTACGAGAACCTGAAGGAGCAGGTTCGAATTATTGCTCCCGAGGCCGACCTTACTCTTTTTAGCCTGGATAATGTTGTGAGGGATGGTAAGATTGTCCCTGATGACCAGGATGATGACGATATCGAGCCTCCCCCTGTGCCTTCTGTCAAAGTGTCAACTTCTGTTGTTCCTCCAGGTGAGGTCGGTCATTCCGTTTTTGATCCAGACTGTCAGATCTTGAACTGGGATGATGGTACCGTGGATGCGGTGCCTATTCAGACTCGCCCTCTTTCTCCCCGTACTGATGTTACTGAGAAGGCTCCTGATCTTAGCTGATTTTTCTTGGATGTTTGTGTAGATAGCCCGACTTGTGGGCTTTTAAACTCTTTATTTTGTAATTTGAATATTTTGCTGACTGTTGATACTCCTTCTGGTTGCTTGTTTAGCAACTTTTCATTTTGAAAAAACAACAAGTAGCTTTCAAGCTTTGGGCCTGATCGGGAAGCTTGTTTATAATATTGTATTTCATATCATGCTTCTTTGCACTTGTCTTGGCACCTTTTTGGGTTTTGAGAATGCTGAAGCCTTGCTGCTCAGCCTCTTTGGATTGCTTTGTACCTATTGCTTATAACTTGGATTCTTTGAGGTTGTGGATGTGCGGATCCAACTTGTATTTCAATTTTCTGGCTCTTACTTGTATTTATTTCTGGCCATCCATAACCGATTTCTTTACGTTTGTCCTCTTTCCAGTTATTTTTGTAGTCCTCTTTTTTGGATCTTTGTCAGGTCTCTTTCAGGGACTACTTTTATAACTTGTTTGTTGCAGGAGACCGACTTCTTTATGTCAATTTCTTATAAGTTATTTTGTAATCCTCTTTCTTGGACCTTTGTCAGGTCTCTTTCAGGGATTACTTTTATAACTTGTTTGTTTGTAGGAGACCGACTTCTTTATGTCGATCTCTTCTAAGTTATTTTTGTAATCCTCTTTCTTGGACCTTTGTCAGGTCTCTTTTAGGGATTACTTTTATAACTTGTTCGTTTGTAGGAGACTGACTTCTTTATGTCAATCTCTTCTAAGTTATTTTTGTAATCCTCTTTCTTGTACCTTTGTCAGGTCTCTTTCAGGGATTACTTTTATAACTTGTTCATTTGTAGGAGACCGACTTCTTTATGTCGATCTCTTCTAAGTTATTTTTGTAATCCTCTTTCTTGGACCTTTGTCAGGTCTCTTTCAGGGATTACTTTTATAACTTGTTCGTTTGTAGGAGACCGACTTCTTTATGTCGATCTCTTCTAAGTTATTTTGTTATCCTCTTTCTTGGACCTTTGTCAGGTCTCTTTCAGGGATTACTTTTATAACTTTTTTTTCGTAGGAGACCGACTTCGTCATGTCGATCTCTTCTAAGTTATAGCAATTCCTCTTTTATAGGGTTGGCCAGACCTCTTTCCAGGGATTTGCTGATAACTTGGGTTGACTTGGTCTGACTTTTTAATGTCGGCCAGTCTTTAACTTATTATTTAGCAATCCATAAGACCTCGTCAGGTTCTTTTTCTGGATCACTTTCGATAACTTCTTGCATTATTCTGTGTTCATCTTTGCCGATTTGTAGAAGGTGGTTTCTATCTTTGTTTGGTCGACCTTTAGATGAATCGCATTTTCATCTCTATTGGTCTTTATCGTGATCGTGCAGTGAATCTGTTTTTCACTTTTCTGCCGATCTGTTGCTTTATAATCGGACGATGAATGCTTCAGATTAATGCGTCTTGAGAATTTGTAGAATATCTAAAATATGATTTATTTAAAAGAAAATGCAAATATATACACGTGGGAGTGTTTTATCCCTTTAAGTCGGATAATTTCTGAATCTCAACTTGGTGCCTCATTAAAAAACCTTTTCAGGAAAAAGAGTGCATCCTATGATGAGATCTTTTACTTTTTCTAGCTATAGTACCTTCTTAGGTTGTAGGCGTGCCATGATCTGGGAAGCTCTCGTCCCTCGAGTTCGGACATTCTGTAGTAGCCCTTCCCAAGTACTTCTATGACTCGGTAGGATCCTTTCCAGTTTGCTGCCAGCTTTCCTTCTCCAGGTCGATTTGTTCTAATATCATTTCGGATTAGGATGAGATCATTCTCAGTGAAACCTCTCAGCACTACCTTTTGATTATATCTAGAAGCCATTCGATGTTTTAGTGCTTCTTCCTTGATCCGAGCTTTTTCTTGGGTTTCAGGAAGTAGGTCGAGCTCTTCCCTTTGAAGTTGGGAGTAAGCTTCCTCATTGTAATGAACCACTCTAGGTGACCTTTCCTCGACCTCTACTGGGATCATTGCCTCCACTCCGTATGCTAGTCGAAATGGTGATTCGTTTGTGGTGGAATGTGGCGTTGTTTGATATGCCCATAGGACTTGTGGAAGTTTTTTGGCCCAGGCTCCCTTTGCATCTTGCAGTCTCCATTTCAGCCCAGCCAATATGACTTTGTTGGCCGCTTCGGCTTGTCCATTGGATTGGGGATGTTCAACGGAGGTGAACTGGTGTGTTATGTTTAAGTCGGCTACTAACTTTCTGAAGCCCGCGTCTGTGAATTGGGTGCCATTGTCTGTAGTGATGGAGTATGGAACCCCAAACCTTGTGACAATATTCCTATATAAGAATTTCCAGCTCCTTTGAGCAGTGGCGTTGGCTAGGGGCTCTACCTCGATCCACTTTGTGAAGTAGTCTACCCCGACTATGAGGAATTTAACTTGTCCCGATCCCTGGGAAAAGGGTCCGAGAAGATCGAGTCCCCATTTTGTAAATGGCCAAGGCGAGGTTACGCTGATGAGCTCTTCTGGCGGGGTGATGTGAAAGTTGGCATGTTTCTGGCATGGTGGGCATGTCCTTACAAACTCTGTAGCTTCCTTTTGTAGAGTTGGCCAATAAAATCCCGCCCGGAGTACTTTTTTGGTGAGAGCTTGTGCTCCGAGATGATTACCACAAATGCCACTGTGTACTTCCTCTAAAACTACCCTTGTGTTGGAGGTCGGCACACATTTTAATAGTGGTATTGAAATCCCTCTTTTATATAGGGTGTTGTTTATGATAGTATAGTACTGAGCCTCCCGTTTTAACATCTTTGCCTCCTTCTCATTTGTGGGGAGTGTTTCTGTTTTGAGGTAATTAATTATGGGGGTCATCCATCCTTGATCCTGACTTGTTATGGCCAGGACTTTTTCCTCTTCCGAGATTGACGGGTTCTGCAGCATTTCCTAGATGAGGCTTCTATTGTTGCCCCCTGGTTTGGTGCTGGCTAGTTTTGAGAGTGCATCAGCTCGGGCATTTTGTTCGCGGGGTATGTGGCAGATCTTATATTCCCCGAGTTGTCCGAGCTGTTCCTTGGTTTCATCCAAATTCTTTTTCATGGTGGGATCTTTGGCTTGGCAGCTCCCTGTTATTTGTGAGGTGACTACTTGTAAATCGCTGAAGATGTTGAGTTTTTGAGCTCCAACCTCCTTAGCCAGCTTCAAACCAGCTAGTAACGCTTCATATTCTGCCTGGTTGTTTGAGGCCGGGAACCCAAATTTGAGGGAAAGCTCAACTTGGGTTCCTTGGTTGCTTTCTATTATCACACCTGCGCCGCTTCCAGTCTTATTCGAAGACCTGTCCACATAGGGATTCCATTCTGTGGGGGTTTCCAGGGTATCTGTGAATTCTGCAATGAAGTCAGCCAAGTATTGTGATTTGATGGCTATCCGAGCTTCACATTGGAGGTCGAACTCGGATAACTCGACTGCCCATTGTAAAATTCTGTCTGCTAGATCTATTTTCTGCAGTATCCCTTTTATGGGCTGGTCGGTCCGAACCTTAATGGTGTGAGCGTGGAAGTACGGGCGAAGTCATCGAGATGTCAGTATGAGAGTATAGGCGAACTTTTCTATTTTTTGGTAGTTCAGCTCAGATCCCTGCAGCGCTTTACTAATGAAGTATACAGGTTGTTGCCCTTTGTCGTCCTCTCGAACCAGTGCTGAGGCTACTGCCTGACTTCCTACCGTAAGGTACAATATGAGTGGTTCTTCCTCTCGTGGTTGAGTTAGGATAGGTGGTCATCCTAGAAAATTTTTAAAATCCTGGAAGGCTTGCTCGCATTCCATTGTCCATTCGAACTACTTTCCTTTCCTTAAAGTGGCATAGAAGGGGAGAGATCTTATCGCTGATCCCGCTAAGAATCTGGATAAGGCTGCCAATCTCCCGTTAAGTTGTTGTACCTCTCTGACACAAGTTGGGCTCTTCATGTTAAGTATGGCCTGGCATTTGTCTGGATTTGCTTCAATTCCTCTTTGTGTGAGCATGAAACCTAAGAATTTGCCCGCTTCTACTACAAAGGTGCATTTTGCGGGATTGAGTCGCATGTCATGCTTCCTTATAGTGTCGAACACTTGAGCCAGGTCGAACAGTAATGTCTCTTCGCTTTGTGTCTTTATTAACATGTCATCCACATAGACTTCCATGATTTTTCCGATATGATCTGAAAAGACTTTATTCATTAGCCTTTGATAAGTAGCTCCCGCATTCTTGAGACCGAAAGGCATCATAATGTAGCAGTAATTTGCTTTTGGTGTCAAAAACGAGGTCTTTTCTTGATTTGGTGGATACATGGGGATTTGGTTGTATCCAGAATATGCATCCATAAACGAGAGCTATCTATATCCGGATGAAGCATCTACCAGAGCATCGATACTTGGGAGTGGGTAAGGATCTTTTGGGCAGTCTTTGTTGAGATCGGTGTAGTCGGTGCACATTCGCCATTTTCCATTTGATTTTTTCACCAAGACGACGTTAGCTAGCCATAGTGGGTACTTGACTTCTCTTATGAATCCTGCCTCCAGTAGTGCTTGTACCTGTTCTTCCACAGCTTGGGATCGTTCTGGCCCAAGTTTTCTTCATCTCTGCTGTACCGATCGAGATCCTGGATAGACCGCCAACTTGTGACACATTAGCTTGGGGTCTATGCCTGGCATGTCTGCAGCTTTCCATGCGAAGAGATCGACAATATCTCGTAAGAACTGTACTAGTAATTCTTTTGTGTCTCCCTTCATGATCGTGCCAATATTAGTTGTTTTGTCTGAGGTATCTCCGATCTGAACTTTCTCTATTTCTCCTTCGGGCTGTGGACAGAGTTCTTCTCGACTCTGAACTCCACCAAGCTTAATTGTATGGAACTCTTCTCTTCTGCCTCTGAGGTTTAGACTTTCGTTATAACACCGGCGTGCCAGTTTTTGATCTGCTTTTTTTGATCTGCTTTTATCGTAGCTATCCCTTCTGTAGTTAGGAATTTCATGCATAGATGTGGAGTTGAGACTATTGCGCCGAGTTGATTTAGTGTTGTCCGACCTATTAGGGCATTGTAGGCTGAACTCACGTCGACCACGATGTAGTCTATCTTGAGTGTTCTGGATTGGTTTCCTTTTCCGAAGGTTGTATGTAGTGACACGTATCACAGCGGTTGTACTGGGGTATCTCCCAGTCCGAACAGGCTGTTAGGGTATGCTCTAAGCTCCTTTTCCTCTAAGCCGAGCTTGTCGAAGGCAGTTTTGAATAAGATGTCAGTGGAGCTCCCTTGGTCTATTAATGTTCGGTGGAGATTGGCGTTTGCCAGTATGATGGTGATGACCATGGGGTCGTCGTGTCCTGAGATGATACCGGATGCGTCTTCTTTGGTGAATGTGATTGCAGGGATGTCGGGTGCTTCCTCCTTTCCTTCGACATGATATACTTCTTTGAGATATCTTTTACGGGATGATTTAGAGATTCCTCCTCCTGCAAATCCTCCGTGTATCATATGGACATGTCTTTCTGGCGTACGAGGTGATCGCTTGATTCGTCCGACATCTTCATCCCTTCTTCTCTTTCTTTGATCATCATCTCGGGTGGCCAGAATCCTATCTAGTTTTCCTTCTCTCACTAATTTTTCTATGATGTTTTTTAAGTCGAAGCATTCGTTGGTGGAATGCCCTCGGACTCGATGATATTCACAGTATTCGTTTCGATTTCCTCCTCCTCTTTTTCCTTTGAGTGGTCGAGCTGGGGGTATCTTTTCCGTATGGCAGACTTCTTTGTAGACATCTACCAGGGATACCCTAAGAGGGGTGTAATTGTGATATTTTTTAATTTTATCCCCTTGTCGATCTTCCTTCTTTTTGGATTCTTTATCTTTATCTCGGTAGGAGAATCTGGGTTTTGAGGTTTCTCCCAACCGAGAGTTTTCATCCATGTTGATATATTTTTCCGCTCACTCCTGCACCTCATCTAGAGATGTGGGATATTTCTTCGATATAGATTGGCTAAAAGGTCCCTCTCGTAGGCCATTGATGAGGCCCATGATGGCGGCCTCTGTTGGCAAGCTTTGTATGTCTAGGCATATTTTGTTGAATCTCTCCATGTAGTTGTGAAGACTTTCCCGATCTCCTTGCCTGATTCCTAGTAGACTGGGGGCGTGCTTGGCCTTGTCTTTTTGGATGGAGAATCTGGCCAGGAATTTTTTGGCTAGGTCATCAAAGCTTGAGATGGACTTAGGAGATAAGTTGTCGAACCATCTAATTGCTGTCTTTGTGAGGGTCGTTGGAAAAGCTTTGCAGCGAACAGCGTCTGAGGCGTCGGTGAGGTGCATTCTACTTCTGAAGTTGCTGGGGTGATGGTTGGGGTCTGTGGTGCCATCATACAAAGTCATATCCGGGAGTTTGAAGTCCTTAGGAATTTTAGTTTTCATGATGTCCCTAGTGAATGGATCTTGATCTTTGCGTGAATTGTCCTCAGGGGTGGTCCGGGTAGCCTTTGCTTTGAGATCGGCTTCGAGTTGTAGGATTTTATCTTCTAGCTCTCGACGTCGCCTTACCTCTCATTGTAGATCCTTGCCAACTTCTTGTTGATGCTGGATTTCTTTTTCAAGTTGCTTTAAACGATTTTGAAGTGCTTCTATTACTCATGGATTTGATGAGTTTTTGTCTCCGTTAGATTCTGGAGTATCTTTTGGTGTAGCATCCGTGTTTTTGTGCGGCGTACTATCCTCTAAATCTGAATCGTGGTCGTTGTCATGGTCGTCCGCCATGGGGATGGGATGACTTCCAAGTTCCCCGGCAACGGCACCAATGTTCCGAGGGTTACCTGAAACTGTAGGTCGATCTCGGATGAGATCTTCTGTACTGGTCAGAGATGACGTGTCCGGCTGGCTGGTGGCGGCTGGAGCTGTTGTGTCTGACTTGTTGGACTGGCTGCACTTCTGATCCTTGGTCACCGGAGGGTGGGGGTACCTGCAAGAGACTCCGATGCTTAAGTTAGCACGGGTATTAAGCAGGTTTATTGTAGAATCAGAGTATGAGTTATACTTGGGTGCTCCAGTGTATTTATAGTAGTTGTAGAGTGACCTTTCTAGATAAGATAAGTTAGTTATCTTATCTTATCTTTATCTTTGAGTTGTGGTCAGCTTATCTTCAAGGGAACCGCCCTTATCTCTATAGGCTTGGACTACCTTTGGATTTGGGTCGTGTTCCTCTATTTGGGCCCTTTACTGGGCTTTTCTGTCGATTTGACCGACTTCTTTTGAGAAGAGGTCGGATAGCCTGACCTGAAGAGATCGGTCGCTTTATTGCTGATCATCCCGGATCGGATAGCTCGAACCAGGGTGTGAACACAAACCTTGTGACAATGTTTCTATACAGGAACTTCCGACTTCTTTGGGCGGTGGAAATAGCTAGTGGCTTTGCTTCAATCCAGTTTGTGAAGTAGTCTATACCTACAATGAGGAACTTGACTTGTCCTGATCCCTGAGGGAATGGTCTGAGGAGGTCGAGCCCCCACTTTGCAAATGGCCAGGGGTGAGGTAACGCAAATGAGTTCTTCAGGCGGAGCTATATGGAAGTTTGCGTGCTTCTGACATGGGGGGCACGTCTTGACAAACTCTGTTGCTTCTTGTCAGCCAGTAGAAACCAGCTCGGAGTACCTTCTTAGAGAGATCTCGTGCACCAAGGTGGTTGCCGCACATGCCACTGTAGACTTCCTCCAGGACCTCCTCTGTGGCAGAGGTCGGGACACATTTGAGGAGGGGTGTTGATATCCCTCTTCTATATAGAATGTCGCCTACCAAGGTGTAGTGTTGTGCCTCCTTTATGAGCCTTTTTGCTTCCTTTTTGTCTGTGGAAAGTATTTCAGATTTGAGGTAGTTAATTATGGGATTTATCCATCCTTAGTCTTGGTCTGATATGGTTAGGACCCTATCTTCTTCTGAGGTTGACAGATTTTGCAGTGTTTCTTGGATGAGGCTTCTATTATTGCCCCCTGGTTTGGTGCTGGCTAGTTTCGAAAGTGCATCCGCTCGAGAATTTAGTTCTCGAGGTATATGTTGGATCTCGTATTCTATGAATTTTCCGAGCTGTTCTTTGGTTTTGTCTAGGTATTTCTTCATGGTGGGATCCTTGGCCTGATAGCTCCCTTCTATTTGTGAGGTGACTACTTGTGAGTCGTTGAATATTGTAAGTTTTTGAGCTCTAATTTCCCTAGCCAGTTTCAAACCAGGCAGTAGGGACTCATACTCGGCTTGGTTGTTTGAGGCAGGAAATCTGAACCTTAAAAAGAGTTCAAGTTGGGTTCCTTGGTCACTTTCTAGGAAGACACCCGCTCCACTTCCTGCTTTGTTTGATGAGCCGTCAACATAGAGGTTCCAGTTAGCAGGGGTGCCTGGGGTGTTAGTCTACTCTGCGATGAAGTGGTACGGATTTTCTAACCACAAACTAACTGGCAAGGGTACCGGGTCATACCAAGTAATACCTCAGGTGAGTGAGGGTCGATCCCATGAGGACTAATGGATCAAGCAACAATAATTGAGTGATAGGCTTAGTCAGGCAAACAGAAAGTAATGTTTGGGCAATATAAAAGACATTAAACAATATAAATAATATTGAAGAAAGGCAAGTAAATACTCTGGGAAGAAAATATGGAGAAGATAGTTAAGGTTTCGGAGTTATCTATTTTTTCGGATTAACTTTTCTTACTAACTATTTTAATCATGTAGGATTTAATTTATGGAAAACTATATGTGACTAGACCCTAATTCCTTAGACCTTTCTAGTCTCCTCTAAAATTCATTAACTACCAATTCCTTGGTCAATTAATTCTAATTAGAAGCTGCATGATCAAATTCCAGTTCATATGCCACAAAAATTCTAGTTACTCAAAAATAAAAGGATTATATGTCACGTATCCTGTTAAATTCAGATAATTAAAATATAGGAGAATATGTTTTCAAGCTGTTGTTCAAGTAAAGAGCTTTTCCAAGTTATACAAGAACTCAAATAGAAAGAGGGTCATACTTCTGTTCCACGCAAATTCATAAGATAAAGAGCGAAAATAATTATTAAATTATAAATCCATGAATAAATTAAAATAGGAAAAGCAATAAAATCAATCCATACAAATAGACAGAGCTCCTAACCTTAACAATGGAGGTTTAGTTGCTCATGGTTCAGAGAGGAAAACTCTGGAATATGGAATGTAAATTTGTATAGAATTGGAAGTCTCTAAATGGAATAATGTTGAGCTGGAATCCCCCTATTTATATCTAATCCTAATAAATTTGAAATCTATCTTCTAAAACTAAAAATAATATCTTTTCCTAAAAATTAGGATTTGAATTTAAATTCGAATTAATTAACAAGTCTTCTGTTGATGGGTGGGGACCACTTGTAGGATCCACGCCTAACTTGGTGATGGGCTGCACCGTACTTGGTGTGAATGAAGTGAGGAAAGGCGTGTTGGGCTTGATGGCTGCGCCTAACTTGATGGAGGCCTAATCCTTATGCATGCTTATTAATGTTTTGCGCCTAACTTCTCAAGTTAGGCGCGGCCTTGGCAGTGTGGTTGGAGAAGAAGTATGGACTATTATATATTGTTGGAAAGCTCTGGAAGTTAGCTTTCCAACGCCACTAAAATCACATTCATTGGAATTTTGTAGCTGTAGTTATTTTGGTTTGAGTGCAGAGAGGTCAGGGTTGACAGCATCATTCGCCTTCTTCTCTTTTTCTGCGGAAACTTCATCAAATCCAGCCAAATGCTACCTAAAATAAACAGAATTGCACACGACTCAAAGTAACATCCATAGTGGCTAAAAGATAATTAATTCTTGATTAAACTCAACAAATGAAATGCAAATTCACTAGGAAAAGATAGGAAAGATGCTCACGCATCACAACACCAAACTTGAATTGTTGCTTGTCCTCAAGCAACCAAAACTAATATAGGCTTAGGATGTGAATTTGCATGAGAATGAGAGTTTGATTATGCTCATGTCTCTTCTTAAAGTGGGGTTTACAATTACAATCTTGAATAGTTTTGGCATCTCACTCTCCTTTGAATCGGAAGGATGTCACTATCATTCGGAATTAGAATCCGGATAATATTATGAATTCTCTGATCTTTTGTAACTCAATTTAACCCTTGAACACAGTAATTTTTCTTTGATTCTTTTTTTTTTCTTTGGTGCTTTGCACCTTGAGCCTAGCCGTGACTTTAAATATTTTGTCTCAAGCTTCACTTGACACAAAAACACCACAAGCATTTAACTGGGAAACTCTCTTTGAGTTTTGATATATACATTTTTTTAGTTACTCCCAGATAGTGGTGCTCATAGCCTTTGGCATACTCTGTTAAATGCAATTGATCTCGACTCTAAATGTTTTGTCTCAAGGATTACTTGACACAAGAACACCACAAGCATGTGACTAGGGAAACAACTCTTTGAGCTTTTAATCATGTCTGACCTCCCTAGTCATTGATGCTCAGAGCCTTGGACCTTGCTTTTATTTTTCTTTTGCTATTTCTTTTGCTTCAAGGATTAAACTTTCATTAATTTCAGAGAAGTCATAATAGTTCTCTAAATTCCTGTTCCTTATACATCAATATCCTTTGATTCAAATTTAACTATGCACTGTTCATATCATTCATTCAGAATTACAATTAATACCACCACATTTAAGTAAATAAGACTACTCTTAAAATTAACTCAATTTCTCATGCATTACACCCCCCCTTTTCTTCTTTCTTTTTTTTTTTCTTTTTTTTTTATTTCAAGCTCAGTGGGTAATACATGAGGCATCTTTCAGAATTAAAGCAAATTAACAGAAAACTAAACTAGAATCTAGGAATCTAACTAATAAAGGATCATGCAATAAACAAAGCAAAATAGCAGAAAACCGGAACATAACATAGTAAAAGCGCGAAGGAATAAAAAATAAAAGGAACTCAACCACCTTAGTTATCCTAGTGGTTGTTTTATTCTTCAGGTTGTGTTCCTCAGTGAAGATGATTCACCTCCCTTTGGTGCCATTAAAAATAAACAGAAAACTCATAAGCGAAGCGTCAACAGCAAACTTAAAGGTTTGCTTGTCCTCAAGCAAAGAAAATCTGAAACCAGGGAGGGACATAAAAAGTGCACGGAGGAAAAACAAAAATTAATACAAAAGAAAATGATAAAAGAATAAAAAAAGTTAAAATAAAGAATATATATATATATATATATATTGTGAATTTTTATATTGTATTTTTTTTGTTTTTGTTTTTTTTCTATATTTTTTATTAATTTAATTATCCGGTTCTTGTTCTGAAATAGCTGCATGATCAGAAAATTAGTAAGAACTCAATCAAAATCAAATAAGGAAGAAAACTACTACTACGAAAAAAATAGCTAAGGATACGAAATTATCGAGTTGCCTCCCGATAAGCGCTTTTTTAACGTCACTAGCTTGACGGTCAGTTCCTCTAAGGAGGAGGATCATAGGGGCTCAGCTCTTCACCATTAACTTTGAACTTCTTTCCTGTGTCTCCATAAATTAGCTCAATATGCTCCAGAGAGAGGATTCTGTTTACTGTATAGATCCACACTGGATTCTTAGTTAACACCACCTTCATTCCTGGGGAGAAACCTTCAGTGGGGATCTTCTTGTTTCTCCATCCCCTGGGTACTTTCTTCTATTTGAGAACCTCCTCCTTGGTGGATGATGCATTCCCAACACCAAACTTAGGTTTGATGTCAGGAGGAATTTTATTGATTGTCACCAAAGGAGGTTTGAGCTGCAATTTTTGCTGTGCATCATCAGGGGGTTCTTGAAGGTTTGGATCAATAAGCTCAGTCTGCATGCACCTCTCTTCTTCACCTGTTGAATGTACATCTTTGAAGACATGAAAGACTAGTTGTTCATCATGCACTCTAAGCACTAATTCACCCACTTCTACATCAATCAGAGCTCTTCCAGTGGCTAGGAATGGTCTTTCTAGAATTATAGAGGCATTCTCATCCTCCCCTATGTCAAGAATCACAAAATTTGCTGGGAGGAAGGACTTACCCACTTTGACCAAAATATTCTCCACCAATCCGTATGCAGACTTCATGGATTTGTCTGCCATCTGTAATGTTATCTTTGTGGGTTGTGCCTCTTGGATTTGAAGCTTCTTCATCACAGATAAGGGCATTAGATTTATGCTTGCCCCCAGATCACATAAGGCTTTCTCAAAGGTTGTGCTCCCAATGGTGCAAGGAATTTGAAAGCTCCCTGGATCTGGCATCTTCCTTGGTAAGTTATTCTAAATGATGGCACTGCATTCTTTAGTCAGGACCACTGTCTCATCTCCCTTTAAAGGCTTCTTCTTTGACAACAGCTCCTTCATGAACTTGACATAGAGAGGCATTTGCTCCAAAACCTCAGCAAAAAAAAATATTGATTTGCAACTTTCTGAAGACTTCCAAGAACTTTGAAAACTACTTGTCCTTGATCTCCTTTTGAAGTCTCTGAGGATATGACATTTTAGGCTTGTACTCAGGAGCCTTTGGCAATGTAGGATAAGTGTCAAGAGAGTCTGGGAATAGGTTGTCTGCACGCTTTGGAGGGACATGCTCTACTTCTTCCTTCTTCTTCTCTGGAGCTTCTTTTTCAACGGGCTACTTACTAACTTGTGCTTCCATACTTGCCACTTGTCAATTTATCAAGGTGATAGCCTTACATTCCTCTCTTGGATTTGGAATTGTGTTACCAGGAAGGCTATTAGTGGTCCTCTGATCAATTTTAGTAACTCTTGTGGCTATTTGACCCATCTGAATCTCCAAATTCTTGATTGATGCTCTGGTTTCCTACACAAAACTCTTCATCATCTCCCAATTAGCATCTTCTTGGGATTTAGAGTTTGCCTGCTGAGACTGAAATTAGCGGTTATTGTAATTGTTCTGTTGGAAGCCGCCTTGAGACTTATTGTTGAAGTTTTGAGGTCTCTGAGGTTGGTCTCTCCACCCAAAATTTGGGTGATTTCTCCACCCTTGATTGTAGGTTTGAGAATAGGGATCATTATTGGGATTTCTAGGAGCACTCCCCATGTAATTGACCTGTTCTGAAGGGGATTGAGTATAATCATAATTATTATTTTGCACAAAACTACCTACCATGTCATAGGAGGCCTCTTGAGGTGGATTTTGGGTGTTGATAGCTGAGACTTGCATGCCACCCATCTGCTGAGTAAGTAGATTTATTTGCTGAGACATAAGCTTGTTTTGAGTAAGAAGAGCATTAACAGCTTCCACTTCTAACACGCCTCTCTTCTGAGAGGTCTCAGAGTTCACATGATTCCTGTTAGATGAGTATAAATATTGGTTGCTAGCAACCAATTCATTAAGCTCAATAGTCTCCTCTGGTGTCTTCTTCTTGTGCAATGAACCGCTGCAGAAGTATCTAAGCTCATCTTGGACATATCACCCAAGCCTTCATAAAAGATATCTAGTTGGGTCCATTTGGAGAACATGTCCGGAGGGCATTTCCTAGTTAGTAACTTGTATCTCTCCCAAACTTCATAAAGAGTTTCACCCTCCTGCCTGAAGGTCTGAACCTCCAACCTAAGCTTAGTCAGCTTCTTTGGTGGGAAAAATTTAGTGAGAAATTCAGTAACAACCTTTTTCCAAGTATTCAGACTCTCCTTTGGTTGGGAATCTAGCCATAGCTTTGCTTTATCCCTCAGAGCAAACGGGAAGAGCATGAGTCTGTACACCTCTGGGTTCACTCCATTTGTCTTCACAGTATCACATATCTGCAGAAAATTAGAAATAAATTGATTTAGATCTTCATGAGGAAGTCCATGATACTGGTAGTTTTGTTGCACCAGGGTGACCAATTGTGGCTTCAACTCAAAGTTGTTTGCAGCTATAGGGGGAACCACAATACTTTTTCCATAAAGATCCACAGTAGGGGCAGAATAAGAACCAAGCACTCTCCTTTGTTGATCATCCCCATTTGGATTTTCCACATTGGCATTTACAGCATTATTATTAGGATCCATAGTGGACTCTGCAGCCTTGTAAAGTCTTGCTTGTTGTAAACGCCGCCTGAAAGTTCTTTCAGGTTCAGGATCAAAGTCTAAGAGATGTTCTTTGTCTCTGTTCTTGCGTATAAACAAACAGAAAACAAGAAAAGATGGGACTCTCTACGTTAGAGTGCAGAGAAGTCCCTGTGAGGTAACCTGTGTAAAATAATAAAATAAAAATACT
>NC_029785.2:107181721-107260392 GCF_000816755.2 Arachis ipaensis | reverse complement strand
ATATAAGAAGTAAAAAAAATAACAAGAAAGAAACAAAGTAAAACGAAGAAAAAAATGAAAATGAAAAGAAAAATAAAATAAAATAAATGACGAGATTTAAATAAAAAAATTTTAAAAGGAAGTAAAAAATAAAGAAACGGGGACAGGGGATTAACAAACGAAAAAAAAGGAAGGGACGTTAAAGGAAAAAAATGGAAAATAAAATAAAAAATTAATAATACTAAAACAAAACTAATTAAAAGAAAATTATCTAATCTAAGCAATCAAACAACGAATAGTTGTTAATCACAATCAATCCCCGGCAACGGCGCCAAAAATTTGGTGCGGATTTTCTAACCACAAACTAACCGGCAAGTGCACCGGGTCGTACCAAGTAATACCTCAGGTGAGTGAGGGTCGATCCCACAAGGATTGATGGATCAAGCAACAATAATTGAGTGATAGGCTTAGTCAGGCAAACAGAAAGTAATGTTTGGACAATATAAAAGACATTAAACAATATAAAGAATATTGAAGAAAGGCAAGTAAATACTTTGGGAAGAAAATATGGAGAAGATAGTTAAGGTTTCGGAGTTATCTATTTTTTCGGATTAACTTTCTTACTAACTATTTTAATCATGTAGGATTTAATTTATGGCAAACTATATGTGACTAGACCCTAATTCCTTAGACCTTTCTAGTCTCCTCTAAAATTCATTAACTACCAATTCCTTGGTCAATTATTTCCAATTAGAAGCTGCATGATCAAATTCCAGTTCATATGCCACAAAAATTCTAATTACCCAAAAATAAAAGGATTATATGTCACGTATCCCGTTAAATCAAGATAATTAAAATTTAGGAGAATATGTTTTCAAGCTGTTGTTCAAGTAAAGAGCTTTTCCAAGTTATACAAGAACTCAAATAAAAAGAGGGTCATACTTCCGTTCCACCCAAATTGATAAGATAAAGAGCAAAAATAATTCTTAAATTATAAATCCATGCATAAATTAAAATAGGAAAAGCAATAAAATCAATCCAGACAAATAGACAGAGCTCCTAACCTTAACAATGGAGGTTTAGTTGCTCATGGTTCAGAGAGGAAAACTCTGGAATATGGAATGTAAATTTGTATAGAATTGGAAGTCTCTGAATGGAATAATGTTGAGCTGGAATCTCCCTATTTATATCTAATCCTAATAAATTTAAAATCTATTTTCTAAAACTAAAAATAATATCTTTTCCTAAAAATTAGGATTTGAATTTAAATTCGAATTAATTAATAAGTCTTCCGTTGATGGGTGGGGACCACTTGCTTTGCAGGATCCATGCCTAACTTGGTGATGGGCTGTGCCTTACTTGGTGTGAATGAAGTGAGGAAGGCGTGTTGGGCTTGATGGCTGCGCCTAACTTGATGGAGGCCTAATCCTTATGCATGCTTATTAATGTTTTGCGCCTAACTTGAGAAATCTCAAGTTAGGCGCAGCCTTGGCAGCGTGGTTGGAGAAGAAGTATGCACTATTATATATCTTTGGAAAGCTCTAGAAGTTAGCTTTCCAACGGCACTAGAATGACTTTCATTGGACCTCTGTAGCTTGAGTTATTCAGGTTTGAGTGCAGAGAGGTCAGGGTTGATAGCATCATTCGTCTTCTTCTCTTTTTCTGCGGAAACTCCATCAAATCCAGCCAAATGCTACCTAAAATAAACAGAATTGCACACGACTCAAAGTAACATCCATAGTGGCTAAAAGATAATTAATTCTTGATTAAACTCAACAAATGAAATGCAAATCCACTAGAAAAAGATAGGAAAGATGCTCACGCATCACGAAGTCGGCCAGGTATTGCGACTTGATAGCTGTCTGAGCTTCGTATTTAAGGTCAAATTTGGACGACTCCACTGCCCATTGTAGGATTCTTCCAGCTAAGTCAATTTTTTGTAGGATACCTTTTATGGGTTGGTTGGTCCGTATTCTAATGGTGTGTGCTTGAAGTATGGTCGGAGTCATCGGGAGGTGAGTATGAGGGCGTAGACAAACTTCTCTATCTTTTGGTAGTTTAGTTTAGCCCCTTGTAAAGCCTTACTTATAAAGTAGATGGGCTGTTGTCTGTTTCCATCCTCCCTGACTAGGGCTGAGGCTATCGCCCGGTTTCCCACGGCGAGGTAAAGGATTGATTCCTCTCCTTGCTGGGGTTGAGTTAGGATGGATGGCTGTCCCAGAAATGTCTTGAAGTCTTGGAAGGCTTCTTCACATTCTGGGGTCCATTCAAACCTCTTTCCTTTCTTTAATATTGCGTAGAAAGGAAGAGATCTTAAGGCCGATCCAGCTAGGAATCTAGACAGAGTCGCCAGTCTTCCGTTGAGCTGTTATACCTCCTTGACATAGGTCGGGCTTTTCATGCTGAGTATGGCCTGACATTTATCTGGGTTTGCTTCAATCCCTCTCTGGGTGAGCATGAAGCCTAAGAATTTGCCAGCCTCTACCGCAAAAGTGCACTTTGCGGGATTTAGCCTCATCCCGTGCTTTCTTATAGTGTCAAACACTTCGGCGAGGTCGAGTAGTAGCGCTTCTTCTTTTTGTGTCTTTATCAACATGTCCTCGACGTAGACCTCCATTAGTTTTCTGATGTGGTTGGCGAAAATTTTGTCTACCTCTGGTATGCAGCCCCTGCGTTTTTGAGTCCGAATGGCATAACTACGTAGCAGTAGTTTGCCCTTGGGGTTAGGAATGAGATTTTCTCTTGGTCGGGTTGATACATCGGTATTTGATTGTACCCTGAGTAGGTGTCCATGAAAGAAAGGTACTTGTATCCCGATGAGACGTCGACTATGGTGTCTATATACGGGAGTGGATAGGGATCTTTTGGCAGGCTTTGTTGAGGTCGGTGTAATCAGTGCACATCCGTCACTTCCCATTTGACTTTTTGACCAGTACGACATTGGCTAGCCATAATGGGTACTTGACCTCCCTTATGAACCTTGCTTCTAATAAGGCCTGTACCTGTTCCTCCACAGCTTGCGATCTCTCTGGGCCGAGCTTCCTGCGTTTCTGTTGTACTGTCCGAGATCCAGGATATACTGCCAATTTATGGCACATTAGTTCGGATTCAATACTAGGCAGGTCCGCGGCCTTCCAGGCGAATAGGTCAGAATTCGCCCTTAAGAACTTTGTCAGCAGCTCCTTTAAGTCTCCTTTTAGGTTCGCCTCTATGTTTGTTATTTTGTCTTGGGTATCTCCGATCTAAACTTCTTTGGTCTCGCCTTCTGGTTGGGGCCGAAGTTCTTCGCGAGCTCGGGTTCCTCCGAGTTCAATAGTGTTGGCTTCTTTTCCTCTGGCGTCACCCTTGAGGTTTAGACTTTCGTTGTAACAGTGTCGCGCGAGTTTTTGGTCTCCCTTTACGGTGGTGATCCCTTCTGTCGTTGGGAACTTCATGCATAGGTGCGGAGTGGAGACCATCGCAGCGAGCTGATTTAGCGTTGTCCGACCTATGAGGGAATTGTATGCTAAGCTCACATCGACTACGATGTAATCTATACTTAGCTTTCTAGTCCGTGTTCCTTTTCCGAAGGTTGTGTGCAGTGGGATGTACCCAAGTGGTTGGATTAGGGTGTCTCCGAGCCCGAATAGGCTATTAGGATATACTCTGAGCTCTTTTTCTTGTAGGCCGAGCTTGTCGAAGGCAGATTTGAACAGGATATCCACAGAGCTTCCTTGGTCTACCAGTGTTCGGTGAAGATTGGCATTAGCGAGTATGATGGTGACGACCACGGGGTCATCATGCCCCGGGATAATGCCTGTCCCCTCCTACGACATGGTACACCTCTTTGAGGTGTCTTTTGTGGGATGACTTAGGGATCCCTCCTCCTACGAATCCTCTGTTTATCACGTGAATATGTCTCTCAGGGGTGTGAGGGGGACGTTCAGCTCGTTCGCTCTCTTCATCCCTTCTTCTCTGTTTTGGTTCATCTGTTCTATTGGCTAAGAATCGATCTAGTCACCCTTCTCGTGCCAAATTTTCTATGACATTCTTCAGGTCGTAGCACTTGTTGGTAGGATGCCCGTAGATTTGGTGGTATTTACAATACTCTGTCCGACTTCCTCCTTTCTTGTGTTTAATCGGGCGAGGGGGTAGGATCTTCTCAGTGATGCATATCTCTCGGTAGACATCCACAAGGGACACCCGGAAAGAGGTGTAGTTGTGGTACTTTCTGGGTTTCTCAGTAGGTTGGTCCTCTTTTTTTCTGGACACTTTATCCTTGTCCCGAGGTGGGTAAGAGAATTTGGTCTTTGAGGCTTCTCCTAATCGGGAGTTCTCCTCTATATTGATGTACTTTTTCGCCCGTTCTTGTACCTCATTCAGAGATGTTAGGTGTTTCTTGGATATGGAGTGGCTAAAGGGTCCTTCCCGCAGACCGTTGATGAGTCCCATAATTGCTGCTTCTGTAGGGAGATTCTGTATGTCAAGGCATGCTTTATTGAATCTCTCCATATAACTGCGGAGGCTTTCCCGATCTCCTTGTTTAATCCCAAGCAGGCTTGGAGCATGCTTGGTTTTGTCTTTCTGGATGGAGAACTTGGCTAAGAACTTCTTGGCAAGGTCATCAAAGCTTGTGATCGACCTTGGTGGCAGGATGTCGAACCACTTTATCGCCATTTTGGTCAAGGTGGTCGGGAAGGCTTTGCAACGGGTTGCGTCTGAGGCATCTGTGAGGTACATCCGGCCTCTGAAGTTGCTGAGGTGATGACTTGGGTCAGACGTACCATCGTATGGGGTCATGTCAGGGGCTTTGAAGTCCTTCGGGACTTTAGCCTTCATGATTTCTTTTGTGAACGGGTCTTGGTCCTTGTGGGGGCTATCTTTGCAGTTGGACCGAGCAGTTTAAGGTTGGCTTCGAGCTTCAAAAGTTTGTCTTCCAGCTCTCGACGTCGTCTTGTTTCTCTCTGGAGATCTCGTTCGGCTTCGCGCTGACGTTCGGCTTCTTGTTCGAGCTGTTTGAGGCGATCTTGTAGTTCACAAATGGCATCTAAAATTTTTGTGCTCTGAGTCTGCTTGTCTCCCTTGGATTGGTGTGTGTCCTTTGGGGAGTTTGGTGTGGCATTCGTGTTCTTATGTAGCGTTCCTTCTTCTAATCCCAAGTTGAGGTTGTTGGCAGGGTTGCTCGCCATAGTGATGGGATGACTTCCAGGTTCCCCAGCAACGGCGCCAATGTTCCGAGGGTTACCTAAAATAGGGAGGTGGATTTCGGATGAGATCTTCTAGTCTGGCCAAGGCTGTTGTGCCCGACTTATTGGAGACTTGAGATGCTGCAGGTCCTCGATCACCGGAGGGGTGGTACCTGCAAGAGACTCCGATGCTTAAGTTAGCGCGGGCTTTTAGCAGGTTTTTAGTAGAATTAGAGTATGAGTTATACGTGGGTGCTTCAGTGTATTTATAGTAGTGCCTTGAGGATCTTCCTTTAAGATAAGTTGGTTATCTTATCTTATCTTTTGGGGAAGAGATCTTTATCTTTTGTCCGACCGCCCTATAGTGGGCGGTGGTTCCTTCACTCTGGGCCTTCTTGGAACTATGAGGCGTTTGTCCGAGCTCTTTCCGAAAAGGTCAACGGTGGGCCAACCTTTTGTGAGGTCGGTCCCTTTGTCTTCAGCTAACTCGGCCCTATAGCTCGGACCGGTGTATGAACATTTACCAAAACATCACCAATCCTTATTTAAACATGCTAACTACCAAACAAACTTAACAAAACTAAAAAAACATTGAATTTAAACTTATTTACCAATATATTCAAAAGAGAAAAGTGAAAAGATGTTACCATGGTGGGGTGTCTCCCACCTAGCACTTTTGTTTATTGTTTTTAAGTTGGACATTTTGGAGAGCACTAATTAAGGAGGCTTGTGCTTGAATTTTTCCTTGAACTTCCACCAATTCTTGGACTTCCATTGATTGTCAGAATTTCCAACCAAGTGCACCAAACTATGATGAAGTTCCACAAGTCAAGAGCTCCCAAAATTGATCATCATCTTGTAATCCGGAATCGCATACCTTGTTTTTACACCCGTCTTCTAGTTGATCTTCATGCTTCTATTCGGGTTTCATCGCTTCAAAATTCTCATATAAGCACCCAAACATCCTCCTAGACCCATTAAATTTAGCAACCCTCCAACCATTGGATTTAGACTTTGATGATTTAGCCATGATGAACCTAGAATGGTACTTCTAACTACTAACCATCTCTATTTTGCTCTTCTACCCACAAATATTCCTAAGTTGACCATCCGACTCAAGCAAATCATATTCAAGCGGGATAATAAAGCTTAAGGACAAGAATTTTACCCACTCAAATGTAATGGGTGATGGTAACTTAGGAGGAGATGTCTCCAATGGTCTTGACAAAGCAATTTCAACTCCTGTTCGTCCTCTTTGAAGGACTTCCACCACTTGACAAGATTTTTCAAGCTCTACCTCTTGCCAAGCTTCCTCAAGTTCACATTCTTCTTCACCAACTTCTTCTAACTCTTCTCCATCACTCAAATCATACCTCGGAGGTTGCATAAGATCTACATGAAATCCAAATTCAATGGGGGAAAGCCTAACAAGATCATCAAGGGGATTGGTAAGTGTTCTGAGGGTTACCTGAAACTGTAGGTCGATCTCGGATGAGATCTTCTGTACTGGTCGGAGATGACGTGTCCGGCTGGCTGGTGGTGGCTGGAGCTGTTGTGTCTGACTTGTTGGACTGGCTGCACTGCTGATTCTTGGTCACCGGAGAGTGGGGGGTACTTGCAAGAGACTCCGATGCTTAAGTTAGCACGGGTATTAAGCAGGTTTATTGTAGAATCAGAGTATGAGTTATACCTGGGTGCTTCAGTGTATTTATAGTAGTGTGGGCTGACCTTTTTGATAAGATAAGTAAGTTATCTTATCTTATCTTATCTTATTTTGGGTGAAGTCAGCTTATCTTCAAAGGAACCGTCTTTATCTCTATAGGCTTGGATTGCCTTTGGATTTGGGTCGTGTTCCTCTATTTGGGCCCTTTACTGGGCTTTCCTGTTGATTTGGCCGATCTCTTTAAGAAGAGATCGGATAGTCAGACCTGAAGAGGTCGGTCGCCATGTCGCTAAACATCCCGGGTCGGACAGCTCGACCCAGGGTATGAACAGTGCCCCTGCTTGAGCTCGGTCTTCTGCTTTGAGGTCGAGTTTTTTGAATTCGAACTTTTTATAGCGAAGCCGAACTCAAGCACTTTTGTCGATTCCTTTTCTTTGTAGAGCTTTTTTAAATGTAGTACGTTTTTCCTCTAAAAACGCGCGCTTTTGTATTAGCACTTCGTTCTAGGGAACGTGCGAGGGTTTAACACCTTCATTAATTGGTATTAATTGCCCCGTTTCTCTTGGCTTTATTTTGAATTTTGCTTCCTCAGAAAAACGGTTTCTCTTCTTCCTTTTTCTTTGTAACTCCTTCGTTCTCTCTATCTCTGTCTTTTCTTGCGTTGCGGTGACTTCCAGCGGTCCAGCGATTCCTTCCTTTCTACTTCTTCTGGAACTTCTCATTTCTCCAGGTTAGTTCCGTTTTGCAATTACTTTTCTCTTTTGTTGCGTTGGCTTTGGTTTTGTGGTGAAGTTTTGATTTTGCTTGGAGAAAGTTTGAATCTTTCTATTTTTGTTGCGCCTAATTGCTGTTGTATTGTGTGTTCTGGGAGTTTCTTCATCTTTCGTATGAACTTTTTCGCTTTTCCTGTTGCTTGATGCTTTTAGGGCTTTTGCATGTTATCACCGTTTCTGCTTGTGCTTTCGATGATGGTTTTTATTTGATTCTGAAAAAGGTTATGTCTTTGATGATTTTCTGCTTGGCATTTTTGATGTCGACAATGCTTTTATTGATAGACTGTAGAAATATAGTGGCTTAGATGACTTTTGTGTTTTTACTTCCCTTTTTCAAAACGTTTGTCTACTTGAAATCTTCTTTTCTTGTTTAGGAAATGTCGGGACGTAAGCTGTAGATTTTTCCTGAAATCTTGCTTTGCCACTGCCTCCAAAGGATGCCCCAGGACTTTGGTTTGAGTCTTGGGGTTTTCCTTTTCTGTCTGTATCATATTAGTCGAGTTTCTTTGCCCTTCCTCCAAGATGTTTTTTAGTGATCCAATCTTCTTTTCTTTTTATAGGATTAGTTGGCCTCATGTCTTCTCGCAATAACGTTGTAGAGATGTCTTCCAAAGTTCCCGAGGGGATGTCCGATTGGCTGGACTCCCTTGTCCTAATGTGTGTCTCTGTCGTGGACGCTGAATTTTGTGTAGAGCTGAGGAAACGTCATAGGATTTGTGGTAACCGTGCTCGGGAGAGGGATTATGAGCTTGTAGCTCCTGACTCTGATGAGAGGGCTTGTTTTCCTACTTCCGTCGAGGGGGAGCGTCCCTTCTTCTATGCCTATGAATATTTCTTCAGCCAGTTGGACGTTATTTTTCCTTTTACTGCTTTCGAGACTGACTTGTTGTGGTCATGTAACATTGCTTCATCCCAGCTTCATCCGAATTCCTGGGGTTTTATCAAGATATTTCAACTGCTTTGCCAAGAGTTAGGCATAGCACCTTCTCAAAATCTTTTCCTTTATCTTTTTGTCTCGGCCAAGCCCGGAGGTTCTTCCAAAAAGAAAGCTTCCTGGGTTTCTTTCAGATCGGCTCAGGGGCATAAAGTTTTTGCCATGTATGATGAGTCTTTTAAAGATTTTAAGAATTATTTCTTCCGAGTCTGTGTTGTTGAGGGGGTCTGCCCCTTTTTTCTTGATGAGAATGACGAGCCTACTTTTTCTCTAGAGTGGCAAAAGAATGTGAGAGTGCCTCATTATACATGGGAGATGCTTAATGAGGTTGAGCGGGCTTTTGTAGTTGTTCTTGAAGATTTGTGGGGGGAACCACACCATCTGGATACAAAAAGATTTTTGAGTGATTCATCTTTGGTTTGAACTGCTTTGGGTACTGTCTGACTTGTTTCTTATACTTGTTTCTTCTATGTTGTAACTTATCCTTATGGTTGATTCTGTATTTTTCAGAGATGTCGAAAAACAATGATTCTAGGAAGGCCTACAAGAAGGCGAAGAAGGCTGCTGCTGCTCAAAACATCTCGGCCAAGGTGGCCGGAGAGGGATCTTCTCAAGTTCCAGTGAAGCCGCCTGTGCCGAGTTCTCCTGGGACGAGGAAGGTGATCCCCACTCCTCGAGTTCGTCTGACTGATCCTCCACAGACTTCTGCCACTACTTCTGGTGCTCCTCCCAACAAGAAACAAAAAACAATTGAGCCTTTCAACCTTGACGCTCATGATTTTAATGCAATCGAGTTCGTAGATCAGCAAATCGGTCCCTACGGCGCCCTCGCCATGGATGATGTATCAATCCTTCGCCATCTGGATTTTATGACCCGAAAAAGTGTTAAAATGGCATATATGGGGGCTGCCCTGTACCGAACTGCTCAGAATCTTCCTCTCCATGCCACCAAAGAATTTATGGAGGAGGCTAAATAGGAGTTCGACCGGATGAAGGGCCTGAAGGAAGAGCTTGAGGTAAAGGTAGCCAAGTTAGAGAAGGATCTGGAGAACGAAAAGGCGAGTTCCCTTGCTCTGGCGGCTTCTGTGCGGTTGGCTGAGGACACGGCATTGAGGCATAAGGACAGTTACGTTACATCTTATCGGGAGGTGGTGCGTCTGATGGAGGAGCTGGAGTCTGCCCGAGTAGACTATTCTGAGCTTCAAGGTCACCTCGTCGGCAGCGTGAATGCTGCCTATGATAATCTAAAAGAGCAAGTTCAACTTCTTGCTCCTGAGGTTGACCTTACTCTCTTTAGCTTGGACAATATTGTGAGGGATGGTAAGATTGTCCCTGACGACCAAGATGATGATGATGTTGATCCTCCCCCTGTGCTTTCTGCCAAAGTGCCCGCTTCTACGATTTCTCCGGTTGAGGTTGGTCATTCTGTTTCTGATCCGGACTGTCAGATCTTGAACCGGGATGATGGTACCGTGGATGTTGTGCCTCTCCAGGCTCGCCCTCCTTCACCCCAGACTGATGCTGCTAAAAAGTCTTTTAGCTGAGTTTTCTTTGGATATTTGTGTAGTTGGCCCAGCTTGTGGGCTTTAAAACTCTTTATTTTGTATAGTTGAATATTTTGCTGACTGCTGGTACTCCTTTTGGTTGCTTGTTTAGCAACTTTTGTTTTAAAAAACAAGTGGCTTTCAAGCTTTTGGGCTTGACCCTAAAGCTTTATAATATTGTATTCTATAGCATGCTTGTTTGCACTTGTCTTGGCACCTTTCCGGGTTTTAGAATACTGGAGCCTTGCTACTCGGCCTCTTTGAACTGCTTTGTACTTGGAGGTCGTAGATGCGTGGATCCAATTCGTATTTGCTTGCTTTTGCTTGTATTTTATCCATAACAGATTTCTTTGCGTCGTCCTTTTTCCAAGTTATTTTTGTAGTGGACCGGCTTCATCGTGTCGATCTCTTCTAAGTTATTTCGTAATCCTCTTTCTTGGACCTTTGTTAGGTCTCTTTTAGGGACTACTTTTATAACTTTTCGTAGGAGGTCGACTTCTTTACGTCATCCTCTATCTAAGTTATTTTTGTAATCCTCTTTCTTGGACCCTTATCAGGTCTCTTTCAGGGATTACTTCTATAACTTTTCGTAGGAGGTCGACTTCTTTACGTCGTTCTCTTTCTAAGTTATTTTTTTAATCCTCTTTCTTAGACCCTTATCAGGTCTCTTTCAGGGATTACTTCTATAACTTTTCGTAGGAGGTCGACTTCTTTACGTCGTCCTCTTTCTAAGTTATTTTTGTAATTCTCTTTCTTGGACCCTTATTAGGTCTCTTTCAAGGATTACTTCTATAACTTTTTGTAGGAGGTCGATGATGAGCGGATAATTTATACGCTTTTTGGCATTGTTTTTAGTATGTTTTTAGTATATTTTACTTAGTTTTTATTATTTTTTTATTAATTTTTAAATAAAAATCACTCTTCTAGACTTTACTATGAGTTTGTGTTTTTTTCTTTGATTTCAGGTATTTTTTGGCTGAAATTGAGGGACCTGAGCAAAAATCTGATTCAGAGGCTGAAAAAGGACTGCAGATACTGTTGGATCCTGACCTCCCTGCACTCAAAGTGGATTTTCTGGAGCTACAGAAGCCCAATTGGTACGATCTCAGTTGCTTTGGAAAGTAGACATCTTGGGCTTTCCAGCAATATATAATAGTCTATACTTTGTCTGAGATTTGATGGCCCAAACAGGCGTTCCAAGTCAGCTCAAGAATTCTGGCGTTTAACTCCAAAACTGGCATAAAAGCTGGAGTTAAACGCCCAAACTGGCACAAAAGCTGGTGTTTAACTCCAAGAAAAGTCTCTACACATGGAAGCTTCAATGCTCAGCCCAAACACACACCAAGTAAGGCCGGAAGAAGATTTATGCATTAATTACTCATTTCTGTAACCCTAGGCTACTAGTTCTCTATAAATAGGACCTTTTGATATTGTATTTTCAATCTTTGGACGTTTAGTCCCTAGACCTTGGAGGCTGGCCATTCGGCCATGCTTACACCATTATCACTTTTGTATTTTCAACGGTGGAGTTTCTACACACCATAGATTAAGGTGTGGAGCTCTACTGTCCTTCATGAATTAATACAAAGTACTATCCTATTTCAACATGATCGAGAACCGACAGATGATTAGCCGTGCGGTGACAGCGTGCGTAGAACATTTTTACTGAGAAGATGGGAAGTAGCCATTGACAACGATGATGCCCAACATAAAGCTTGCCATGGAAAGGAGTATGAATGATTGGAAGAAGGTAATAGGAAAGCAGAGGTTCCGGAGGAACAAAGCATCTTCATACGCTTATCTGAAATTCCAACCAAAGAATTACATAAGTATCTCTATCTTTATTTTATGTTTTATTTATCTTTTAATTATCAATTCTCCATCACCATCTGAATTCGCCTGACTGAGATTTACAAGGTGACCACAGCTTGCTTCAAGCCGACAGTCTCCGTGGGATCGACCCTTACTCACGTAAGGTTTATTACTTGGACGACCCAGTTCACTTGCTGGTTAGTTGTGCGGAATTGTGACAAAGTGTGATTCATGTTTAAGAGCTCCAAGTCCTTTGGTGCCATTGTTGATGATCACAATTTCGTGCACCAAGTTTTTGGCGCCGTTGCCGGGGATAATTCGAGTTTGGACAACTGACGGTTCATCTTGTTGCTTAGATTAGGTACTTTTCTTTTTATTTATTAAAAGTTTTGAATCTCTTTATTCTCTTTTCCATATGATTTTCGAAAAATCACAAAAAAATTTATAAAATCATAAAAATAAAAAATATTTTATGTATCTTAGTGTCAATTTTTAAGTTTGGTGTCTTGCATGCATTGTTTATTTGATCTTAGTTGCATTTTTTATTGTTTCTCATCATTAAAAATTCAAAAATATTTTCAAAACTATGTCTTTTCGAAAAATATTTTTTTATTGTATTATTTTCAAGTCAATAATACAGAGAATTGAAGATTCAGAACATTCAGCAGAGGAATCAAACAGAAAAAGCTGGGCGTTCAAAACGCCCAGTGAAGAAGGAAAACTGGTGTTTAAACGCCAGCCAGGGTACCTGGACCCTGGCTGGGCGTTTAACGCCCAAAAGGGTAGCATTTTGGGCGTTAAACTCCAGAATGGATACCATTCTGGGCGTTTAACGCCAGGATGACACTAGAGGGAAGATTTTGTTTTTAATTCAAATCTTTTTCAAATTTTCATAATTTTTCAAAATCAAATATTTTTCAAATCATATCTTTTCAATCATATCCTTTCAAAATCAATTTCTTTCCATTTTTTTATTATTATAATTTTTGAAAATCCTTGCTATAATTAATGATTTACTTCAAAATTTTCAAGTTGTTACTTGCCTATTAAGAAAGGATCAAATTTTAAATTTTAGAATCATATCTTTTAATTTCTTGTTAGTCAAGTAATCAACTTTAATTTTAAAACTTTCTTTTTTTTAAAAATTGATTTTCAATCATATCTTCTCAATCATATCTTTTCAATCACATCTTTTTCAAAATTTATTTTCAATCATATCTTTTTAATTTCTAATTTCAAAATCTTTTTCAAAAATCACTTTATTTCTTTCCCAATCTTAGTTTTCAAAAATCATCAATCAAATTTTCAAAAATTTCTTTTAATTATTTCAAAATCTTTTAATTAATTTTCGAAAATTCTTCCCCTCTTCTCACATCCTTCTATTTAAGGGACTAACACTCCTCCTCAAGGTGCAATTCGAACTCTATCCCTCTTGATAAGTTCGAATTCTCCTCTCTCTACTTCCTCCTTCAATTCTTCTTTTCCTCTGACACCTCAAGGAATCTCTATACTGTGACATAGAGGATTCCCTACTTTCTTGTTCTCTTCTCTTTCATATGAGCAGGAGCAAAGATAAAGGCATACTTGTTCAAGCTGATCCTGAACCTGAAAGGACCTTGAAGAGAAAGCTAAGAGAAGCTAAAGCACAATTCTCTCTAGAGGGCCTAACAGAGCTTTTCAAGGAAGAAGAAACCATGGTAGCTGAAAACAACAATGCCAACAATGCAAGGAAGGTGCTTGGTGACTTTACTACACCTACTCTCGACTTCTATGGGAGAAGCATCTCAATCCCTGCCATTGGAGCAAACAACTTTGAGCTTAAGCCTCAATTAGTTTCTCTAATGCAACAGAATTGCAAGTTTCATGGACTTCCATTGGAAGATCCTCATCAGTTCTTAGCTGAACTCTTACAAATCTGTGACACTGTCAAGACCAATGGGGTTGACCCTGAAGTCTACAGACTTATGCTCTTTTCTTTTGCTGTAAGAGACAGGGCTAGGACATGGTTGGACTCACAACCTAAAGAAAGCCTGAACTCTTGGGAAAAGCTAGCCAATGCCTTCTTAGCAAAGTTCTTTCCACCTCAAAAATTGTGTAAGCTTAGAGTGAAAGTCCAAACCTTCAGATAGAAGGAAGGTGAATCCCTCTATGAAGCTTGGGAAAGATACAAGCAATTGATCAGAAGGTGTCCTTCTGACATGCTTTCTGAATGGAGCATCATAGGTATCTTCTATGATGGTCTGTCTGAACTATCCAAGATGTCATTGGATAGCTCTGCTGGAGGATCTCTTCATCTAAAGAAGATGCCTGCAGAAGCTCAGGAACTTATTGAAATGGTTGCAAATAACCAATTCATGTACACTTCTTAAAGGAATCCTGTGAATAGTGGGACGACTCAGAAGAAAAGAGTTCTTGAGATTGATACTCTGAATGCCATACTGGCTCAGAATAAAATATTGACTCAGCAAGTCAAAATGATTTCTCAGAGTCTGTCTGGAATGCAAGCAGCAACAGGCAGTACTAAGGAAGTTTTCTCTAAAGAAGAAGCTTATGATCCTGAGAACCCAGCAATGGAAGGGGTGAATTACATGGGAGAACCCTATGGAAACACCTATAATCCTTCATGGAGAAATCATCCAAATCTCTCATGGAAGGATCAACAGAGACCTCAACAAGGTTTCAACAACAATAAAGGTGGAAGAAACAGGTTTAGCAATAGCAAGCCTTTTCCATTATCTTCTCAGCAACAGATAGAGAATTCTAAGCAGAGCCACTCTGACTTAGCAACCATTGTCTCTGATCTAATCAAAACCACTCAAAGTTTCATGACTGAAACAAGGTCCTCCATTAGAAATTTGGAGGCACAAGTGGGTCATCTGATTAAGAAAATTACTGAACTCCCTCCTAGTACTCTCCCAAACAATACAGAAGAGAATCCAAAAAGAGAGTGCAAGGCCATAACCACAACCCACACAGCCAAACCTGGAGAGGAGGAAGAGGCAGTGATCTCCACTGAGGAATACCTCAATGGACGTCCACTGGCCTCCATGGAGTTCCCTAATGAGGAACCATGGGAATCTGAGGTTCACACTGAGACCATAGAGATTCCATTGAATTTACTTTTGCCATTCATGAGCTCTGATGAGTATTCTTCCTCTGAAGAGGATGAAGATGTTACTGAAGAGCAAGTTGCTAAGTACCTTAGAGCAATCATGAAGCTAAATGCCAGGTTGTTTGGTAATGAGACTTGGGAGGATGAACCTCCATTGCTCATCAAAGAACTGGATGACTTGACTAGGCAGAGATTACCTCTGAAGAGACAAGATCCTGGAAAGTTCTCAATACCTTGTACCATAGGCACCATGACCTTTGAAAAGGCTCTGTGTGACCTAGGGTCAAGTATAAACCTTATGCCTCTCTCTGTAATGGAGAAACTAGGGATCATTGAGGTACAAGCTGTTAGAATCTCACTAGAGATGGCAGATAATTCAAAGAAACAGGCTTATAGACTTATAGAGGATGTCTTGGTAAAGGTTGAAGACCATTACATCCCTGTTGACTTCATAATCCTAGAGACTGGGAAGTGTATGGATGAATCTATCATCCTTGGTAGACCCTTCCTAGCCACAGCAAAAGCTGTGATTGATGTTGACAAAGGAGAATTGATCATTCAAGTGAATGAAGACTCCCTTGTGTTTAAAGCTCAAGGATACCCATTTGTAACCATGGAGAGGAAGCATGAAGAGCTTCTCTCAATACAGAGTCAAACAGAGCCCCCACAGTCAAACTCTAAGTTTGGTGTTGGGAGGCCACAACCAAGCTTTAAGTTTGGTGTTGAACCCCCACATTCAAACTCTAAGTTTGGTGTTGGGAGGTTCCAACATTGCTCTAAACATCTGTGAGGCTCCATGAGAGCCCACTGTCAAGCTATTGACATTAAAGAAGCGCTTGTTGGGAGGCAACCCAATCTTTAATTATCTATGTTAAATTTCTATTTTTTTTGTTATTTTATATTTTCTGTAGGTTGATGATCATGTGAAGTCACAAAAATAATTGAAAAAGCAAAAACAGAAGGAAAAATAGAATGAAAAACAGAACACCCTAGAGGAGAAACTTACTGGCATTTAAACGCCAATAAGGGTAGCAGAATGGGCGTTAAACGCCCAGTCTGGCACCATTCTGGGCGTTTAACGCCAGATATGGGCACCAGACTGGCGTTTAACGCCAGGAATGGGCAAGAAGCTGGCGTTAAACGCTAGAAAGGGGCAGCAGTCTGGCGTTTAACGCCAGGATTGGCAGCAAAGGGCGTTTTGTACGCCACATGGTGCAGGGATGAGAAATCCTTGACACCTCAGGATCTGTGGACCCCACAGGATCCCCACCTACCCCACCTCTCTCTCTCTTCTTCACCCATTCACTAATCACCTCAATACCTCTTTCCCAAAAACCCTTCACCTATCAAATCCCACCATTCTCTTCACCACTCACATCCATCCTTCATAAACCCCATCTACCTCACCATTCAAATTCAAACCACTTTTCCACCAAAACCCACCCATAATGGCCGAACCATACCCCCCTCTCCACTCTTATATAAACACATCTTCACTCCTTCATTTTGACACAACATACACACTACCTATCCCCCTTGGCCGAAACACGAAAGCCCCCTCCATCTCCTCTATTTCTTCTTCTTCTACTCTCTTCTTTCTTCTTTTGCTCGAGGATGAGCAACCTTCTAAGTTTGGTGTGGTAAAAGCTAAATCTTTTTTGTTTTTCCATAACCATTAATGGCACCAAAGGCCAGAGAAACCTCTAGAAAGAGGAAAGGGAAGGCAAAAGCTTCCACCTCCAAGTCATGGGAGATGGAGAGATTCCTCTCAAGGGTGCATCAAGACCACTTCTATGAAGTTGTGGCCAAGAAGAAGGTGATCCCCGAGGTCTCTTTTAAGCTCAAAAAGGGCGAATATCCGGAGATCCGACATAAGATCCGAAGAAGAGGTTGGGAAGTTCTCACCAACCCCATTCAACAAGTCAGAATCTTAATGGTTCAAGAGTTCTATGCCAATGCATGGATCACCAAGAACCATAATCAAAGTGTGAACCCGGACCCCAAGAATTGGCTTATAATGGTCCGAGGGAAATACTTAGACTTTAGTCCGGAAAATGTAAGGTTGGCATTCAATTTGCCTATGATGCAAGGAGATGCACACCCATACACTAGAAGGGTCAACTTTGATCAAAGGTTGGACCAAGTCCTCATGGACATCTGTGAAGAGGGCGCTCAATAGAAGAGAGATTCAAGAGGGAAGCCGGTTCAACTAAGAAGGCATGACCTCAAGCTTGTGGCTAGGGATGGTTGGAGTTCATCCAACGCTCAATCATTCCTACTAGCAACCGATCTGAAGTTACTATAGACGGGGCTATCATGATTCATAGCATCATGATTAGAGAGGAAGTAGAAGTTCATGAGGTTATATCCCAAGAACTCTACAAGGTGGCGGATAAGTCCTCTACTGTGGCAAGGTTAGCCTTTACTCACTTCATTTGTCACCTCTGCAACTCAGTTGGAATTGACATAGAGGAAGACATCCTCATTGACGAGGACAAGCCCATCACTAAGAAAAGGATGGAGCAAACAAGAGATCCCACTCATGGACAAGAGCATGAGGAAACTCCTCATCATAAAATCCCTGAAATGCCTCAAGGGATGCATTTTTCTCCACAAAACTATTGGGAGTAAATCAACACCTCTCTAGGAGAATTAAGTTCCAACATGGGACAACTAAGGGTGGAGCACCAAGAGCATTCCATCCTCCTCTAAAAAATTAGAGAAGACCAAAGAACCATGAGAGAGGAGCAACAAAGGCAAGGAAGAGACATTGAGGAGCTCAAGCACTCCATAAGATCTTCAAGAGGAAGAACAAGCCGCCATCACTAAGGTGGACCCATTCTTTAATTTCCTTGTTCTTTATTTTCTATTTTTCGAAAATTGTGCTTTATGTTTATTTATGTTTGTGTCTTTATCACATGATCATTAGTGTCTAAGTGTCTATGCCTTAAAGCTATGAAAATGAATCCATCACCTCTCTTAAAATGAAAAATGTTTTTAATTGAAAAAGAAAAAGAAGTGCATGAATTTCAAATTTTAAAACAGTTTAATTATTTTGATGTGGTGGCAATACTATTATTTTTCTGAATGAATGCTTGAACAGTGCATATTTTTGAATTTGATTGTTTATGAATGTTAAAATTGTTGGCTCTTGAAAGAATGAGGGAAAAGGAGAAATGCTATCTGATGATCTGAAAAATCATAAAATTGATTCTTGAAGCAAGAAAAAGCAGTGAAAAGCTTGCAGAAAAAAGAATATATGCGAAAAAAAAGAGAGAGAAAAGAAAAAAAGAAAGAAAAAAGAAAAGCAAGCAGAAAAAGCCAATACCCCTTTAAACCAAAAGGCAATGGTGATAAAAAGGATCCAAGGCTTTGAGCATCAGTGGATAGGAGGGCCCATAGGAATAAAATCCTGGCCTAAGCGGCTAAACCAAGCTGTCCCTAACCATGTGCTTGTGGCGTGAAGGTGTCAAGTAAAAACTTGAGACTGGGCGGTTAAAGTCGTGGTCCAAAAGCAAAAAGAGTGTGCTTAAGAGTTCTGGACACCTCTAATTGGGGACTCTAGCAAAGCTGAGTCACAATCAGAAAAGGTTCACCCAGTTATGTGTCTGTGGCATTTATGTATCCGGTGGTAATACTGGAAAACAAAATGCTTAGGGTCACGGCCAAGACTCATAAAGTAGCTGTGTTCAAGAATCAACATACTTAACTAGGAGAATCAATAACACTATCTAGATTCTGAGTTCCTATAGAAGCCAATCATTATGAACTTCAAAGGATAAAGTGAGATGCCAAAACTGTTCAGAAGCAAAAAGCTAATAGCCCCGCTCATCTAATTAATACTGATCTTCATAGATGTTTTTGAAACTCATTGTATATTCTCTTCTTTTTATCCTATTTGATTTTTAGTTGCTTGGGGACAAGCAACAATTTAAGTTTGGTGTTGTGATGAGCGGATAATTTATACGCTTTTTGGCATTGTTTTTAGTATGTTTTTAGCATATTTTAGTTAGTTTTTATTTTGTTTTTATTAGTTTTTAAATAAAAATCACTCTTCTGGACTTTACTATGAGTTTGTGTATTTTTCTGTGATTTCAGATATTTTCTGGCTGAAATTGAGGGACCTGAGCAAAAATCTGATTCAGAGGCTGAAAAAGGACTGCAGATGCTATTGGATCCTGACCTCCCTGCACTCAAAGTAGATTTTCTGGAGCTACAGAAGCCCAATTGGCGCGCTCTTAATTTCGTTGGAAAGTAGACATCCTGGGCTTTTCAGCAATATATAATAGTCTATACTTTTTCTGAGATTTGATGGCCCAAACATGCGTTCCAAGTCAGCTCAAGAATTCTGGCGTTTAACTCCAAAACTGGCACAAAAGCTGGAGTTAAACGCCCAAACTGGCACAAAAGCTGGCGTTTAACTCCAAGAAAAGTCTCTACACATGGAAGCTTCAATGCTTAGCCCAAGCACACACCAAGTGGGCCCGGAAGAAGATTTATGCATTAATTACTCGTTTCTGTAACCCTAGGCTACTAGTTCTCTATAAATAGGACCTTTTGATATTGTATTTTCAATCTTTGGACGTTTAGTCCCTAGACCTTGGAGGCTGGCCATTTGGCCATGCTTACACCATTATCACTTTTGTATTTTTAACGGTGGAGTTTCTACACACCATAGATTAAGGTGTGGAGCTCTACTGTCCTTCATGAATTAATACAAAGTACTATTGTTTTTCTATTCAACTCAAGTCTATTTCTTCCCCAAGATATTCATTCGCACCCAAGAACATGATGAATGTGATGATTATGTGACACTCATCACCATTCTCACCTATGAACGCGTGACTGACAACCACTTCCGTTCTACATGCAAACAAGCTTGAATGTGTATCTCTTGGGTTTCTAATCTAAGATTAGAACCTTCGTGGTATAGGCTAGAATTATTGGCGGTCATTCTTGAGATCCGGAAAGTCTAAACCCTGTCTGTGGTATTCCGAGTAGGATCTGGGAAGGGATGACTTTGACGAGTTTCAAACTCGCGATTGTTGGGCGTGTGACAGATGCAAAAGGATCAATGGATCCTATTCCATCATGATCGAGAACCGACAGATGATTAGCCGTGCGGTGACAGCGTGCGTAGAACATTTTCACTGAGAGGACGGGAAGTAGCCATTGACAACGGTGATGCCCAACATAAAGCTTGCCATGGAAAGGAGTATGAATGATTGGAAGAAGGCAATAGGAAAGCAGAGGATCAGGAGGAACAAAGCATCTTCATACGCTTATCTGAAATTCCAACCAAAGAATTACATAAGTATCTCTATCTTTATTTTATGTTTTATTTATCTTTTAATTATCAATTCTCCATCACCATCTGAATTCGCCTGACTGAGATTTACAAGGTGACCATAGCTTGCTTCAAGCCTATAGTCTCCGTGGGATCGACCCTTACTCACGTAAGGTGTATTACTTGGACGACCCAGTGCACTTGCTGGTTAGTTGTGCGGAATTGTGACAAAGTGTGATTCATGTTTAAGAACTCCAAGTCCTTTGGTGCCATTGTTGATGATCACAATTTTGTGCACCAGTCGACTTCTTTACGTCGTCCTCTTTATAAGTTATTTTTGTAATCCTCTTTCTTGGACCCTTATCAGGTCTCTTTCAGGGATTACTTTTATAACTTGTTTTTCGTAGGAGACCGACTTCTTTATGTCGATCTCTTCTAAGTTATAGCAATTCCTCTTTTATAGGGTTGGCCAGACCTCTTTCCAGGGATTTGCTGATAACTTGGGTTGACTTGGTCTGACTTCTCAACGTCGGCCAGTCTTTAAGTTATTATTTAGCAATCCATAAGACCTCGTCAGGTTCTTTTTTCGGATCACTTTCGATAACTTCTTGCATTATTCTGTGTTCATCTTTGCCGAATTATAGAAGGTGGTTTCTGTCTTTCTTTGGTCGACCTTTAGATGAATCGCGTTTTCATCTTTATTGGTCTTTTATCGTGATCGTGCAGTGAATCTATTTTTCACTTTCTGCCGATCTATTGCTTTATAATCGGACGATGAATGCTTCAGATTAATATGTCTTGAGAATTTTGTAGAATATCTAAAATATATTTTATTCAAAAGCAAATGAAAATATATACATGCGGGAGTTTTTCATCCCTTTAAGTCGGATAATTTCTGGATCTCAACTTGGTGCCTCATTAAAAAACCTTTTCAGGAAAAAGAGTGCATCCTATGATGAGATCTTTTACCCTCTCTAGCTATAGTACCTTCTTAGGTTGCAGGCGTGCCATGATCTGGGAAGCTCTCATCCATCGAGTTTGGACAGTCTGTAGTAGCCCTTTCCAAGTACTTCTATGACTCGGTAGGGTCCTTTCCAGTTTGTTGCCAGCTTTCCTTCTCCGGGTCGAGTTGTTCTGATATCATTTCGGATTAGGATGAGATCTTTCTCAACGAAACCTCTTGGCACTACCTTTTGATTACATCTTGAAGCCATTCGTCGCTTTAGCGCTTCTTCCCTGATCCGGACACTTTCTTGGATTTCCAAAAGTAGGTCGAGCTCTTCGCTTTGAAGTTGAGAATTGGCTTCTTCATTGTAGTGAACTACTCTAGGTGACCCTTCCTCGACCTCTACTGGGATCATTGCCTCCACTCCGTATGCTAGTCAAAATGGTGATTCGTTTGTGGTGGAATGTGGCGTTGTTCGATATGCCCATAGGACTTGTGGAAGTTCTTCAGCCCAAGCTCCCTTCGCATCTTGCAGTCTCCGTTTCAACCCAGCCAATATAACTTTGTTGGCAGCTTCGGCTTGCCCATTGGCTTGAGGATGTTCGACGGAGGTGAACTGGTGCTTTATGTTCAAGTCGGCTACTAATCTCCTGAAGCCTGCATCTGTGAATTGAATACCATTGTCTGTGGTGATGGAGTATGGAACCCCGAATCTCGTGACAATGTTCCTATATAGGAATTTCCGGCTTCTTTGAGTAGTGGCGTTGGCTAGGGGCTCTACCTCAATCCACTTTGTGAAATAGTCTACTCCGACTATGAGGAATTTAACTTGTCCTGATCCCTGAGGAAAGGGTCCGAGAAGATCGAGTCCCCATTTTGCAAATGGCCAAGGTGAAGTTACGCTGATGAGCTCTTCTGGCAGGGCGATGTGAAATTTGGCATGTTTCTGGCATGGGGAACATGTCTTTACAAATTCTGTAGCTTCCTTTTGTAGAGTTAGCCAGTAAAATCCCGCCCAAAGTACCTTTTTGGTGAGAGCTTGTGTCCCGAGATGATTGCCACAAATACCACTGTGTACTTCCTCTAAAACTTCCCTTGTGTTAGAGGTCGGCACACATTTCAACAATGGTATTGAAATCCCTCTTTTCTATAGGGTGTTGTTTATGATGGTGTAGTACTGAGCCTCCCATTTTAAACTCTTTGCTTCCTTCTCGTTTGTAAGGAGTGTTTCTTTTTTGAGGTAATTAATTATGGGGGTCATCCATCCTTAATCCTGACTTGTTATAGCTAGGACTTTTTCTGCTTCCGAGATTGACGGGTTCTGTAGCATTTTCTGGATGAGGCTTCTATTGTTGCCCCCTGGTTTGGTGCTGGCTAGCTTTGAGAGTGCATCAGCTCGGGCATTTTGTTCGCGGAGTATGTGGCAAATATTATATTTCCCGAGTTGTCCGAGCTGTTCCTTGGTTATTTCCAAATATTTTTTCATAGTGGGATCTTTGGCTTGGTAACTCCCTGTTATCTGTGAGGTGACTACTTGTGAGTCACTGAAGATGTTGAGTTTTTGAGCTCCAACCTCCTTAGCCAGCTTCAAACCAGCTAGTAACGCTTCATATTCTGCCTAATTGTTTGAAGCCGGGAACCCAAATTTGAGGGAAAGCTCAACTTGGGTTCCTTGGTTGCTTTCTATTATCACACCTACGCCGCTTCCAGTTTTATTTGAAGACCCGTCCACGTAGAGATTCCATTCTGTGGGGGTTTCCAGGGTATCTGTGAATTCTGCAATGAAGTCGGCCAAGTATTATGATTTGATGGCTGTCCGAGCTTCATATTGCAGATTGAACTCGGATAACTCAACTGCCCATTATAGAATTCTGCCTGCTAGATCTGTTTTCTGCAGTATCCCTTTTATGGGCTGGTCGGTCCGGACCTTAATGGTGTGAGCCTGAAAGTACGGGCATAGTCGTCGAGATGTCAGTATGAGAGCATAGGCAAACTTTTCTATTTTTTGGTAGTTCAGCTCGGATCCCTGTAGCGCTTTACTGATGAAATATACAGGCTGTTGCCCTTTGTCGTCCTCTCGAACCAGTGCTGAGGCTACTGCCTGACTTCCTACTGCAAGGTATAATACGAGTGGTCCTTCCTTTCGTGGTCGAGTTAGGATAGGTGGTCATCCCAGGAAGTTTTTGAAATCCTGGAAGGCTTGCTCGCATTCCGTTGTCCATTCGAACTTCTTTCCTTTCCTTAAAGTGGCATAGAAGGGGAGAGATCTTATCGCTGAGCCTGCTAAGAACCTTGATAAGGCTGCCAATCTCCCGTTGAGTTGTTGTACCTCTCTCACACAAGTCGGGCTCTTCATGTTGAGTATAGCCTGGCATTTGTCTGGGTTTGCTTCAATTTCTCTTTGTGTGAGCATGAAACCTAAGAATTTGCCTGCTTCTATTGTAAAAGTGCATTTTGTGGGATTGAGGCGCATGTCATGCTTCCTTATAGTGTCGAACACTTAGGCCAGGTCGGACAATAATGTCTCTTCATTTTGTGTCTTTATTAACATGTCGTCCACGTAGACTTCCATGATCTTTCCGATATGATCTGAAAATACTTTATTCATTAGCCTTTGATACGTAGCTCCCACATTCTTGAGACCGAAAGGCATTACAATATAGCAGTAATTTGCTTTTGGCGTAAAAAACGAGGTCTTTTCTTGATCTGGTGGATACATGGGAATTTGGTTGTATCCGGAATATGCATCCATAAACGAGAGGTATCTATATCCGGATGAAGCATCTACCAGAGCGTCGATACTTGGGAGTGAGTAAGGATCTTTTGGGCAGGCTTTGTTGAGGTCAGTGTAGTCGGTGCACATTCGCCACTTCCCATTTGATTTTTTCACCAAGACGACGTTAGCTAGCCATAGTGGGTACTTGACTTCTCTTATGAATCCTGCCTCCAGTAGTGCTTGTACCTGTTCTTCCACAGCTTGGGATCATTCTGGCCCAAGTTTTCTTCGTCTCTGTTGTACCGGCCGAGATCCTGGATGGACTGCCAACTTGTGACTCATTAGCTTTGGGTCTATGCCTGGCATGTCTGTAGCTTTCCATGCGAAGAGATCGACATTATCTCGTAAGAACTATACTAGTAATTCTTTTGTGTCTCCCTTCAGGATCGTGCCAATATTAGTTGTTTTGTCCGAGGTATCCCCGATCTGAACTTTCACTATTTCTCCCTCAGGTTGTGGACGGAGTTCTTCACGTCTCTGAACTCCTCCAAGCTCAATTGTATGGAACTCTTATCCTCTACCTCTGAGGTTTAGACTTTCGTTATAACAGCGACGTGCCATCTTTTGATCTGCTTTTATCGTAGCTATCCCTTCTGTAGTTGGGAATTTCATGTATAGATGTGGAGTCGAGACTATTGCGTTGAGTTGATTTAGTGTTGTCTGACCTATTAGGGCATTGTAAGCTGAACTCACGTCGACCACAATGTAGTCTATCTTGAGTGTTCTAGATTGGTTCCCTTTTTCGAAGGTTGTATGTAGCGACATGTATCCTAGTGGTTGTACTGGGATATCTCCCAGTCCGAACAGGCTGTTCGGGTATGCTCTAAGCTCCTTTTCTTCTAAGCCGAGTTTGTCGAAGGCAGTTTTGAATAAGATGTCGGCAGAACTCCCTTGGTCTATTAATGTGCGGTGGAGATTGGCGTTTGCTAGTATGATGGTAATGACCATGGGATCGTCATGTCCTGAGATGATACCGGATGCGTCTTTTTTGGTGAACGTGATTGCAGGGATGTCAGGTGCTTCCTCCTTCCCTTCGACATGATATACTTCTTTGAGGTATCTTTTGCGGGATGATTTGGAGATTCCACCTCCTGCAAATCCTCCGTGTATCATATGGACATGTCTTTCTGGCGTACGAGGTGATCGCTCAGCTTGTCCGACATCTTCATCTCTTCGTCTTTTTCTTTGTTCATCATCTCGGGTGGCTAGATACCGATTTAGTTTTCCTTCCCTTACTAACTTTTCTATGATGTTTTTTAAGTCGAAGCACAACGTTGGTGGAATGTCCTCGGACCCGATGATATTCGCAGTATTCGTTCCGATTTCCTCCTCCTCTTTTGCCTTTGAGTGGTCGAGCTGGGGGTATCTTTTATGTGTTATAGACTTCTTTGTAAATATCTACAAGGGACACCCGAAGAGGGGTGTAATTATGATACTTTTTTATTTTTTTGCCCGTTTGATCTTTCTTCTTCTTGGATTCTTTATCTTTATCTCAGTAGGTAAAACCGGATTTCGAGGCTTCTCTCAGTCGGGAATTTTCTTCCATGTTGATGTACTTCTCTGCCCACTCTTGTACCTCATCTAGGAATGTGGGATATTTCTTTGATATAGATTGGCTGAAAGGTCCTTCTCGTAGGCCGTTGATGAGGCCCATGACGGCTGCCTCTGTTTGTAAGCTTTGTATGTCTAGGCACGTTTTGTTGAATCTTTCCATGTAGTTGCGAAGACTTTCCCGATCTCTTTACTTGATACCTAGTAGACTGGGGGCGTGCTTAGCCTTGTCTTTCTGGATGGAGAATCTAGCCAGGAATTTTTTGGCCAGGTCATCAAAGTTGGAAATGGACTTTGGAGGTAGGTTGTCGAACCATCTGATTGCTGTCTTCGTGAGAGTCATTGGAAAAGCTTTGCAGCGAATGGCGTCTGAGGCGTCGGTGAGGTACATTCTGCTTCTGAAGTTGCTGAGGTGATGGTTGGGATCTTGATGAGCGGATAATTTATACGCTTTTTGGCATTATTTTTAGTATGTTTTTAGTAGGATCTAGTTACTTTTAGGGATGTTTTCATTAGTTTTTATGTTAAATTCACATTTCTGGACTTTACTATGAGTTTGTGTGTTTTTCTGTGATTTCAGGTATTTTCTGGCTGAAATTGAGGGACTTGAGCAGAAATTAGATTCAGAGGTTGAAGAAGGACTGCTGATGCTGTTGGATTCTGACCTCCATGCACTCAAAGTAGATTTTCTGGAGCTACAGAACTCGAAATGGCGCGCTTCTAATTGCGTTGGAAAGTAGACATCTAGGGCTTTCTAGCAATATATAATAGTCCATACTTTGGCCAAGAATAGACGACGTAAACTGGCGTTTAATGCCAGCTTTCTGCCCAAATCTGGCGTCCAGCGCCAGAAAAGGAGCCAAAACCAGAGTTGAACGCCCAAACTGGCACAAAAACTGGCGTTCAACTCTAAGAAGGACCTCTACACGTGCAACACTCAAGCTCAGCCCAAGCACACACCAAGTGGGCCCCGGAAGTGAATTTATGCATCAATTACTTACTTCTGTAAACCCTAGTAGCTAGTTTATTATAAATAGGACCTTTTACTATTGTATTAGACATCTTTGATCAGTTGTATGCTATCTTAGATCACGTTTGAAGGGCTGGCCTCTCGGCCATGCCTGGACCTTTCACTTATGTATTTTCAATGGTAGAGTTTCTGCACTCTATAGATTAAGGTGTGGAGCTCTACTGTTCCTCAAAGATTAATGCAAAGTACTACTGTTTTCTATTCAATTCATCTTGTTTCGCTTCTAAGATATTCATTCGTATTTCAATCTGAATGTGATGAACGTGACAATCATCATCATTCCCTATGAACGCGTGCCTGACAACCACTTCCGTTGAATGAGTATCTCTTAGATCTCTTAATCGGAATCTTCGTGGCGTAAGCTAGAATGATGGCGGCATTCAAGAGAATCCGGAAGGTCTAAACCTTGTCTGTGGTATTTCGAGTAGGATTCAATGACTGAATGACTGTGACGAGCTCCAAACTCGCGATTGCCAGGCGTAGTGACAGACGCAAAAGGATAGTAAATCCTATTCCAGCATGATCGAGAATCGACAGATGAATAGCCGTGCCGTGACAGGGTGCGTTGACCATTTTCACTGAGAGGATAAGATGAAGCCATTGACAAGGGTGATGCCTCCAGACGATTAACCGTGCCGTGACAGGGCATTTGGATCATTTTCCCGAGAGAAGACCGAAAGTAGCCATTGACAATGGTGATGCATTACATAAAGCCAGCCATGGAACGGAGTAAGACTGACTGGATGAAGATAGCAGGAAAGCAGAGGTTCAGAGGAACGAAAGCATCTCTATTCGCTTATCTGAAATTCTCACCAGTGATTTACATAAGTATTTCTATCTTTATTTTATTAATTAATTTTGAAAACCCCATTACTATTTTATATCTTCCTGACTGAGATTTACAAGGTGACCATAGCTTGCTTCATACCAACAATCTCCGTGGGATTCGACCCTTACTCACGTAAGGTATTACTTGGACGACCTAGTGCACTTGCTGGTTAGTTATGCGAAGTTGTGAAGATATGTTTAGACCATGGTCCTGTGCATCCGTTTTTGGTGCCATTACCAGGGAATCAATTTCGAACAACAATTCACAACCTGAGTAGCAATTTCGCATACCAAGTTTTTGGCGCCGTTGCTGGGGATTGTTTGAGTTTGGACAACTGACGGTTCATCTTGTTGCTCAGATTAGGTAATTTTGTTTTTGTTTTCTTTTCAAAAATTTTTCAAAAAAATCTTTCATTACCAGGTACCAGGGAATCAATTTCGAACAACAATTCACAACCTGAGTAGCAATTTCGCATACCAAGTTTTTGGCGCCGTTGCCGGGGATTGTTCGAGTATGGACAACTGACGGTTCATCGTGTTGCTCAGATTAGGTAATTTTTTTTTTGTTTTCTTTTCAAAAATTTTTTCAAAAATATTTCAAAATTTTCTCACCTGTTTTCGAAAAAAAAATGTTTTCAAAAATATATTTTTATTCAAAATTTTTAAGAATGAATTTTAGTGTTTCATGAAGCATGTGAAGCCTGGCTGGCTGAAAAGCCATGTCTAAATTATTTTGGACTGAGGCTTCCAAACCATCAGCATAGAGGCAAGTTACATATTTGATAAGTAATGAGCAGTATATTCTGATATCTTGCTGAAGCTTGGCTGGCCATTGGCATGTCTAGTGTTTTGGACCGGAGCTTTCATTGAAAGCTTGGCTGGCTAGTGAGTCATGTCTAATTCCTGGACTGAAGCTTTAGACTAAGAATGCAAGATTCCTGGAATTCATATTAAAAATTTTGGAATCCTTATTTTCCTTTTTCAATTAACTTTCGAAAAAAATCCAAAAAAAATTAGAAAATCACAAAAATCAAAAATATTTTTCTGTTTCCTGTTTGAGTCTTGAGTCATGTTATAAGTTTGGTGTCAATTGCATGTGCATCTTGCATTTTTTCGAAATTAATCATGCATTCATAGTGTTCTTCATGATCTTCAAGTTGTTCTTGGTAAGTCTTCTTGTTTGATCTTGATGTTTTCATGTTTTGTGTCTTTTCTTGTTTTACATGTGCATTTTTCGTTTCTTAGAGTCTAAACATGAAAGATTTCTAAGTTTGGTGTCTTACATGTTTTCTTTGCATAAAAATTTTTTCAAAAATATGTTCTTGATATTCATCATGATCTTCATAGTGTTCTTGGTGTTCATCTTGACATTCATAGCATTCTTGCATGCATTCATTGTTTTGATCTAAAAATTTCATGCATTGCATCATTTTTCTTTTTTTTTCTCTCTCATAAATTCGAAAATTAGATTTGACTTTTTCAAACATTTTTAAAAATCTAGTTGTTTTTATGAGTCAAATCAAATTTTTATTTTAAAAATCTTATCTTTTTCAAAATCCTTTTTTTTTTCAAAAATCAAATCTTTTTCAAATTTCTTAGTTATTTTCGAAAATTCCAAAAATATTTTTCAAAAATATTTTTCTTATTTTTATACCAAATTTTCGAAAATAACAATAGCAATTAATGTTTTGATTCAAAAATTTCAAGTTTGTTACTTGCTTGTTAAGAAAGATTCAAACTTTAAGTTCTAGAATCATATCTTGTGATTTCTTGTGAATCAAGTCATTAATTGTGATTTTAAAAATCAAATCTTTTTCAAAACTAATTTTTATCATATCTTTTCAAAAATGTCTTCTCATCCTATCTTTTTCAAAAATTTGATTTCAAAATATCTTTTCTAACTTCCTAACTTCTTATCTTTTCAAAATTTGTTTCAACTAACTAACTAACTTTTTGTTTGTTTCTTATCTTTTTCAAAACCACCTAACTAACTCTCTCTCTCTAATTTTCGAAAATATCTTCCCCCTTTTTCAAAATTTCTTTTTAATTAACTAATTATTTTAATCTTTGAATTTAAAAAAAAAATTTTTTCGAAAATTACTAACATTTTTCAAAAAACCATTTTCGAAAATCACTAACTCCTTTTCAAAAATTATTTTCGAAAATTTTCTTCTCTCTCATCTCCTTCTATTTGTTTATTCATCTACTAACATCTCTCCCTTACTCAAAAAAAAAAAAAGAGGATCTCTATTATTATTATTTTTCTGTGCCCTATTCTTTGTCATATGAGCAGGAGCAAGGACAAGAATATTCTTGTTGAAGCAGATCCAGAACCTGAAAGGACTCTGAAGAAGAAACTAAGAGAAGCTGAATTACAACAAACCAGCAAGCACCTGTCAGAAATTATCAAACAGGAAAATGATATGGCAGCCGAAAATAATAATAATGTAAGGAAGATGCTTGGTGACTTTACTGCACCAAATTCCAATTTACATGGAAGAAGCATCTCCATTCCTGCCATTGGAGCAAACAATTTTGAGCTGAAACCTCAGCTAGTTTCTCTGATGCAGCAGAATTGCAAGTTCCATGGACTTCCATCTGAAGATCCTTTTCAGTTCTTAACTGAATTCTTGCAGATCTGTGATACTGTTAAGACTAATGGAGTAAATGCTAAAGTCTACAGGCTCATGCTTTTCCCTTTTGCTGTAAGAGACAGAGCTAGACTCTGGTTGGATTCTCAACCTAAGGATAGCCTGAACTCATGGGATAAGCTGGTCAAGGCTTTCTTAGCCAAGTTCTTTCCTCCTCAAAAGCTTAGTAAGATTAGAGTGGATGTTCAAACCTTCAAACAAAAAGATGGTGAATCCCTCTATGAAGCTTGGGAGAGATACAAAGGACTGACCAAAAAGTGTCCTACTGACATGCTTTCAGAATGGACCATCCTGGATATATACTATGATGGTTTATCTGAGCTATCAAAGATGTCATTGGATACTTCTACAGGTGGATCCATTCACCTAAAGAAAACTCCTGCAAGAAGCTCAAGAACTCATTGACATGGAGAAGAAGCTTATGATCCTGAAAACCCTGCAATAGCAGAGGTGAATTACTTAGGTGAACCTTATGGAAACACCTATAACTCATCATGGAGAAATCACCCAAATTTCTCATGGAAGGATCAAAAGCCTCAACAAGGCTTTAATAATGGTGGAAGAAACAGGTTTAGCAATAGCAACCCTTTTCCATCATCCACTCAGCAACAGACAGAGAATTCTGAGCAGAATCCATCTAGCTTAGCAAATTTAGTCTCTGATCTATCTAAGGCCACTGTGAGTTTCATGAATGAAACTAAGTCTTCCATTAGAAATTTGGAAGCACAAGTGGGCCAGCTGAGTAAGAGGATCACTGAAATCCCTCCTAGTACTCTCCTAAGCAATACAGAAGAAAATCCAAAAGGAGAATGCAAGGCCATTGACATAAGCACCATGGCAGAACCCAAAGAAGGAGAGGAGGACGTAAATCCCAAGGAGGAAGACCTCCTGGGACGTCCAGTGACCAATAAGGAGCTTCCCTCTGAGGAACCAAAGGACTCTGAGGCTCATCTAGAGACCATAGAGATTCCATTGAACCTCCTTATGCCCTTCATGAGCTCTGATGAGTATTCCTCTTCTGAAGAGAATGAGGATGTTACTGAAGAGCAAACAGCCAAGTTTCTTGGTGCAATCATGAAGCTGAATGCCAAATTATTTGGCATTGATACTTGGGAAGTTGAACCTCCCTTGTTCATCAATGAACTAAGTGATCTGGATCAACTGACATTGCCTCAGAAGAGACAGGATCCTGGAAAGTTCACAATACCTTGTACCATAGGCGCCATGATCTTTAAGGCTCTGTGTGACCTTGGTTCAGGAATAAACCTCATGCCCCTCTCTGTAATAGAGAAACTGGGAATCTATGGGGTGCAAGCTGCTAAAATCTCATTAGAGATGGCAGATAATTCAAGAAAACAGGCTTATGGACAAGTAGAGGACGTATTAGTAAAGGTTGAAGGCCTTTACATCCCTGCTGATTTCATAGTCTTGGATACTGGAAAGGAAGAGGATGAATCCATCATCCTAGGAAGACCTTTCCTAGCCACAGCAAGAGCTATGATTGATGTGGACAGAGGAGAACTGATCCTTCAATTGAATGAGGACAACCTTGTGTTTACAACTCAAGGATCTCTCTCTGCATCCATGGAGAGGAAGCAGAAGAAGCTTCTCTCAAAGCAGAGTCAAACAAAGCCCCCCCAGTCAAACTCTAAGTTTGGTGTTGGAGAGTCTCAACAATGCTCTGAACATCTGTGAGGCTCCATGAGAGCCCACTGTCAAGCTATTGACATTAAAGAAGCGCTTGTTGGGAGGCAACCCAATTTTTATTTATCTAACTATATTTTTCTTAGTTATATGTCTTTATAGGTTCATGATCATGAGGAGTCACAAAATAAATATAAAAATTGAAAACAGAATAAAAAAAAAAACAGCAGAAGAAAAATCACACCCTGGAGGAAGCATCTGCCTGGCGTTCAACGCCAGAACAGAGCATGGTTCTGGCGCTGAATACCTAAAATGGGCAGCATTCTGGCGCTGAACACTCAGAACAAGCATGGTTCTGGCGTTCAACGCCAGAAATGGCAACAAATGGGCGTTGAACGCCCAAAATGGGCACCAACCTGGCGCTGAACGCCCAGAGTTGTGTGCAAAGGCATTTTACATGCCTAATTGGTGCAGGGATGCAAATCCTTGACACCTCAGGATCTGTGGACCCCACAGGATCATCTCAGGATCTGTGGACCCCACAGGATCCCCACCTACCTCCACTCACTTCTTCTCACCACTCTCTTTCACACAACCCCATAAACACTCTTCCCCAAAAACCCTTCATCAATCACCTCAATCTCTCTTCCCCATCACCTCTTCACCACTCACATCCATCCACTCTCCCCCATAAACCTACCTCATAAACTCCACCTACCTTCAAAATTCAAAACCAATTTCCCACCCAAACCCACCAATATGGCCGAAATCTTTCCCCCCTCCCTTCCCTATATAAAGCCCTCCATTCTTCATCAAATTCACACAACACACCCCTCTACACCCTTCTTGGCCGAAACACTTCCCACCCTCCCTCTCCTACGCCCAGTCATGGAGCTCAAGAGGCGCAAGAAGCTCATTACCATGAGATCCCGGAGATGCCTCAAATGCACTTTCCTCCACAAAATTATTGGGAGCAAATCAACATCTCCCCAGGAGAATTGAGTTCCAATATGGGACAACTAAGGGTGGAACATCAAGAGCACTCCATCATGCTTCATGAAATAAGAGAAGATCAAAAAGCAATGAGGGAGGACCAACAAAGACAAGGAAGAGACATAGAAGAGCTCAAGTACATCATTGGTTCCTCAAGAAGGAAACACCACCATCACTAAGGTGGATTCATTCCTTGTTCTTAATTCTTCTGTTTTTTGTTTTTTATGTTATGTATTTGATTTTCAGTTGCTTGGGGACAAGCAACAATTTAAGTTTGGTGTTGTGATGAGCGGATAATTTATACGCTTTTTGGCATTGTTTTTAGTATGTTTTTAGTAGGATCAAGTTACTTTTAGGGATGTTTTCATTAGTTTTTATGTTAAATTCACATTTCGGACTTTACTATGAGTTTGTGTGTTTTTCTGTGATTTTAGGTATTTTCTGGCTGAAATTGAGGGACTTGAGCAGAAATCAGATTCAGAGGTTGAAGAAGGACTGCTGATGCTGTTGGATTCTGACCTCCCTGCATTCAAAGTGGATTTTCTGGAGCTACAAAACTCGAAATGGCGCGCTTCCAATTGCGTTGGAAAGTAGACATCCAGGGCTTTCCAGAAATATATAATAGTCTATACTTTGGCCAAGAATAGACGACATAAACTGGCGTTCAACACCAGCTTTCTGCTGTTCCTCAAAGATTAATGCAAAGTACTACTGTTTTCTATTCAATTCATCTTGTTTCGCTTCTAAGATATTCATTCGTACTTCAATCTGAATGTGATGAACGTGACAATCATCATCATTCCCTATGAATGCGTAAGCTAGAATGATGGCGGCATTCAAGAGAATCCGGAAGGTCTAAACCTTGTCTGTGGTATTCCGAGTAGGATTCAATGACTGAATGACTGTGACGAGCTCCAAACTCGCGATTGCCGGGCGTAGTGACAGACACAAAAGGATAGTAAATCCTATTCCAGCATGATCGAGAACCGACAGATGAATAGTCGTGCCGTGACAGGGTGCGTTGACCATTTTCACTGAGAGGATAACATGAAGCCATTGACAAGGGTGATGCCTCCAGACGATTAGCCGTGCCGTGACAAGGCATTTGGATCATTTTTTCGAGAGAAGACCGAAAGTAGCCATTGACAATGGTGATGTATCATATAAAGCCAGCCATGGAAAGGAGTAAGACTGACTGGATGAAGATAGCAGGAAAGCAGAGGTTCAGAGGAACGAAAGCATCTCCATTCGCTTATCTGAAATTCTCACCAATGAATTACATAAGTATTTCTATCCCTATTTTATTAATTAATTTCGAAAACTCCATAACCATTTGATATCCACCTGACTGAGATTTACAAGGTGACCATAGCTTGCTTCATACTGACAATCTCCGTGGGATTCGACCCTTACTCACGTAAGGTATTACTTGGACGACCCAGTGCATTGCTGGTTAGTTATGCGTAGTTGTGAAGATATGTTTAGATCATAGTCCTGTGCATCCATTTTTGGTGCCATTACTAGGGAATCAATTTCGAACAACAATTCACAACCTGAGTAGCAATTTCGCATACCAGATCTGTAGTGCCATCATACAAAGTCATATCCAGAAGTTTGAAGTCTTTAGTGATTTTAGTCTTCATGATTTTCCTAGTGAATGGATCTTGATCTTTGCGAGAGTTGTCCTCAGGGTTGGTCCAGGTAGTCTTTGCTTTGAGATCGGCTTCAAGTTGTAGAAGTTTATCTTCTAACCCTCAACGTCGCCTTACCTCTTTTTGTAGATCCTTGCCTACTTCTTGCTTGTACTGGATTTCTTTTTCGAGTTGCTTTAGGCGATCTTGAAGTGCTTCTATTACTCCCGGATGTGATGAGTTTTTGTCTCCGTTAGATTTCGGAGTGTCCTTTGGTGTGGCACCCGTGTTTTTGTGCGGCATTTTGTCCTCTAAATCTGAGTTGTGGTCGTTATCCTGTTCATCCGCCATGGTGATGGGATGACTTCCAGGTTCCCCGGCAACGGCGCCAATGTTCTGAGGGTTACCTGAAACTGTAGGTCAATCTCAGATGAGATCTTCTGTACTGGTCGGAGATGACGTGTCCGGCTGGCTAGTGGCGGCCGGAGCTATTGTGTCCAATTTGTTGGACTGGCTGCACTGCTGATCCTTGGTCACCGGAGGGTGGGGGGTACCTACAAGAGACTCCGATGCTTAAGTTAGCACGGGTATTAAGTAGGTTTATTGTAGAATCAGAGTATGAGTTATACCTGGGTGCTCCAGTGTATTTATAGTAGTGTGGGCTGACCTTTCTGATAAGATAAGTTAGTTATCTTATCTTATCTTATCTTATTTTGGGTGAAGTCAGCTTATCTGCAAGGGAACCGCCTTTATCTCTATAGGCTTGGATTGCCTTTGGATTTGGGTTGTGTTCCTCTATTTGGGCCCTTTACTGGGCTTTCCTGTTGATTTGGCCGATCTTTTTAAGAAGAGATCGGATAGTCGGACCTGAAGAAGTCGGTCGCCATGTCGCTAAACATCCCGGGTCAGATAGCTCGACCCAGGGTATGAACAGTAAGTGTGGACAAAAAATCATTAATGATAAAATTCACTTCTTGATCAATTCCCCTCAATTCTCCAACCACTTCTTCAATACCAATGATCTCAACTACCTCTTCTTGTTGCAGTTCGTGCTTCAACTCCTCTTTTTCACCTTGAAGCTCCAAGTTCTCTTTCTCATTACACTTCTCAGCTAGTCTTCCACATTCGTCAATGGGAGTTTCTTGGTTGCATGAGCGCAATGAGACTAAGAGGTTCACCACTTCGGTTATAGTAGCCATCTTTTGGAGGTCTTCTTTTCACCTTTGGACAAAGGAAAGAAGCTTTCTTTGTTCATGTATTAAAGGTTGAAGAACTTCATCCAATGAAGGCGGTGGTGGAAGAGAGGGTTCATTGTTTGGAGGAAAGGTGTCATAGTTAGAATGTGGTTCCTCGTGGTAAAGGTGTTGAGATGGTTTATACGAAATTGGTGGTTCTTGGGAGTATTGGTGTTCGAACAGTAGTGGCTTTAAGTATAGTTCATATGGTTGTTGGTATGACAGATATGGGTTAGGATCATATGGAGGTGAATGGTAGTATGGGGCTTGTGAGTAAGGTTGATAACAATGTTGAGGAGCTGGTTCAAAATTGTGTATATTATGGGGTGGATTGTAACCATAAGAGACCGGAGGAGGTTGTTTCCATGAAGGTTGCTGTTCACACCCTGGGTCGAGCTATCCGATTCGGGATGTTCAGTAACAAAGCGACCGACCTCTTTAGGTCAGGCTATCCGACCTCTTCTCAAAGAGCTCGGTCAAATCGACAGGAAAGCCTAAAAAGGGGCCCAACTTAAGGAATACAACCCAAATCCAAAGGCATCCCATGCCTACAGAGAGAAGGGCAGTTCCCTTGAAGATAAGCTGACCTCACTCAAAGATAAGATAAGATAAAGATAAAATAACTAACTTATCTTATCTAAAGAAGGTCACTCCACACTATTATAAATACACTGGAGCACCCAGGTATAACTCATATTCTGATTCTACTAAAAAACCTGCTTAATACCCTTGCTAACTTAAGCATCGGAGTCCCTTGCAGGTACCACCACCCTCCGGTGATAAAGGATCAGCAGCGTAGCAGTCCAACAAGTCGGACACAACCGCTCCAGCCACCATCCACCAGCCGGACACGTCATCTCTGACCAGTATAGAAGATCTCGTCTGAGATTGACCTACAGTTTCAGGTAACCCTAGGAACATTGGTGCTGTTGCCGGGGAACCTGGAAGTCATCCCATCACCATGGTGGATGACCATGACAATGACCATGATTCGGATCTAGAGGATAGAACACCGCACAAAAACGCGGGCAATACGCTGAAAGATACCCCAGAATCTAACGGGGACAAAAACTCATCAAATCCGGGAGTGATAGAAGCGCTTCAAGATTGTTTAAAGCAACTTGAAAAAGAAACCCAGCACCAACGAGAAGTTGGGAAGGATCTACAAAGAGAGGTAAGGCGACGCCAAGAATTAGAAGATAAACTTTTAAAACTCGAAACCAATCTCAAAGCCAAAGCTACTCGGTCCACCCCTGAGGATAACTCTCGCAAGGATCAAGATCCATTCACTAGGGAAATCATGAAGACCAAAATCCGCAAGGACTTCAAACTTCCGGATATGACTTTGTACGATGGAACTACAGATCCCAACCATCACTTCAGCAATTTCAGAAGTAGAATCTACCTCACCGATGCCTCAGATGTAGTTTGCTGCAAAGCTTTTCCAACAACTCTCACAAAGACAGCAATCAGATGGTTCGACAACCTACCTCCGAAGTCCATCTCAAGCTTTGATGACTTAGCCAAAAAGTTCCTGGCCAGATTCTCCATCCAAAAAAATAAGGCTAAACACGCCCCCAGCCTATTAGGAATCAAGCAAGGACATCGGGAAAGCTTTCGCAACTGCATGGAAAGATTCAACAAAACATGCCTAGACATACAAAGCCTACCAACAGAGGCCGCCATCATGGGCCTCATCAATGGCCTAAGAGAGGGACCTTTTAGCCAATCTATATCAAAGAATTACCCCACATCTCTGGACGAAGTGCAGGAACGAGCAGAGAAATACATCAACATGGAAGAAAATTCTCGACTAGGAGAAACCTCAAAATCCAGATTCACCTACCGAGACAAAGATAAAGAGTCCAAAAAGAAGGAAGATCGACAAGGGAAAAAAATTAAAAAATATCATAATTACACCCCTCTTAGGGTGTCCCTGGTGGATGTTTACAAAGAAGTCTACCACACAGAAAAAATACCCCCAGCTCGACCACTCAAAGGCAAAAGAGGAGGAGGAAACCAGAATGAATATTGTGAATACCATCGAGTCCGTGGGCACTCCACCAACGAATGCTTCGACTTAAAAAATGTCATAGAAAAATTAGTGAGAGAAGGAAAACTAGATCGGTATCTGGCCACCCGGGACGATGAGTAAAGAAAAAGGAGAAGAGACGAGGAGGTTGGACGAACCGAGCGATCACCTCGAACACCAGAAAGACATGTCCATATGATACACGGAGGGTTCGCAGGAGGAGGAATCTCCAAATCATCTCGCAAAAAATATCTCAAAGAAGTATATCATGTCGGAGGAAAGGAGGAAGCACCCGACATCCCCGCAATTACGTTTACCAAGGAAGATGCATCCGGCATCATCTCAGGACACGACAATCCCATGGTCATCACCATTATACTGGCAAATGCAAATCTCCACCGCACACTGATAGACCAAGGGAGCTCCGCCGACATCTTATTCAAAACTACCTTCGACAAGCTCGGCCTGGAAGATAAAGAACTCAAAGCATATCCAAACAGCCTGTTCGGACTGGGAGACACTCCAGTGCAACCACTGGGATACGTCCCGCTACACACAACCTTCGGAAAAGGAAACCAATCCAGAACACTCAAAATAGACTACATCGTGGTCAACGTGAGTTCAGCCTACAACGCCCTAATAGGTCGGACAACAATAAATCAACTCGGCGCAATAATTTCAACTCCACATCTATGCATGAAATTCCCAACTGCAGAAGGGATAGCTACGATAAAAGCAGATCAAAAGATGGCGCGCCGCTGTTATAACAAAAGTCTAAACCTCAGAGGCAGAGGAGAAGAATTCCACACAATCGAACTCGGATGGAGTTCAGAGGCGAGAAGAACTCCGTCCACAACCTGAAGGCGAAATAGAGAAAGTCCAGATTGGAGACATCCCAGACAAAACAACCAATATTGGCACGACTCTAAAAGGAGATATAAAAGAATCACTCGTACCGTTCTTACGAGACAACGTCGACCTCTTTGCGTGGAAGGCTGCAGACATGCCAGGCATAGACCCCGAGTTAATGTGTCATAAGCTAGCAGTCTATCCTGGATCTCGGCCAGTACAACAGAGGCGTAGAAAGCTCGGACCCGAAAGATCCCAAGCCGTGGAAGAGCAGGTACAAGCTCTACTGGAGGCAGGATTCATAAGAGAAGTCAAGTACCCACTATGGTTAGCTAATGTCGTCTTGGTGAAAAAATCAAATAGGAAGTGGCGAATGTGCACCAACTATACAGATCTCAACAAAGCCTGCCAAAAAGACCCTTATCCACTCCCAAATATCGACGCTCTGGTAGATACTTCCTCCGGATATAAATACCTCTCGTTTATGGATGCATATTCCGGATACAATCAAATCCCCATGTATCCACCCGATCAAGAAAAAACCTCGTTTTTAACACCAAAAGTAAATTACTGCTACATTGTGATGCCTTTTCGTCTCAAGAACGCGGGAGCTACTTATCAAAGGCTAATGAATAAAGTCTTTTCAGATCATATCGGAAAAGTCATGGAAGTCTACGTGGACGACATGTTAATAAAGACACAAAGTGAAGAGACATTATTGTCCGACCTGGTCCAAGTGTTCGACACTATAAGGAAGCATGGCATCCGACTCAATCCTGCAAAATGCACCTTTGCAGTAGAAGCAGGCAAGTTCTTAGGTTTTATGCTCACACAAAGAGGAATTGAGGCAAATCTGGATAAATGCCAGGCCATACTCAACATGAAGAGCCCAACTTGTGTCAAAGAGGTACAACAACTCAACGGGAGACTGGCAGCCTTATCCAGATTCCTAGCGGGATCAGCGATAAGATCTCTTCCCTTCTATGCTACTCTAAGGAAAGGAAAGAAGTTCGAATGGACAATAGAGTGCGAACAAGCCTTCCAAGATTTCAAAAGATTTCTAGGACGGCCACCTATCCTATCTCAGCCACGAGAAGGAGAACCACTCATATTATACCTCGCGGTAGGGAGTCGGGCAGTAGCCTCAGCACTAGTTCGAGAAGGGGACAGTGGGCAATAACCCGTATACTTCATCAGTAAAGCATTACAAGGATCCGAGCTGAACTACCAAAAAATAGAAAAGTTTGCCTATGCTCTCATACTAACATCTCGACGATTTTGCCCGTACTTCCAAGCTCACACCATTAAAGTTCGGACCAACCAGCCCATAAAAGGGATATTGTAGAAAACAGATCTAGCAGACAGAATTTCACAATGGGCAGTCGAGTTATCCGAGTTTGACCTCCAATATGAAGCTCGGACAGCCATCAAATCACAATACTTAGCCGACTTCATTGCAGAATTTATAGACACCCCGAAAACCCCCCACAGAATGAAATATCTACGTGGACGGTTCTTCGAATAAGACTGGAAGCGGCGCAGGTCTGATAATTAAAAGTAATCAAGGAACCTAAATCGAACTCTCTCTCAAATTTGGGTTCCCTGCCTCAAACAACCAGGCAGAATATGAGGCACTACGAGCTGGTTTAAAGCTGGCTAAAGAGGTCGGAGCTCAAAGACTCATTATCTTCAGTGACTCACAGGTGATCACTTCACAAATAACGGGGAGCCACCAAGCCAAGGACCCCAATATGAAAAAGTACCTGGGCAAAACCAGAGAACAGCTCGGACAATTCCAGGAATATGAGATCCGCCACATACCCCGTGTTCATACCCTGGGTCGAGTTGTCCAAACCGGGATGTTCAGTAGCAAAGCGACCGACCTCTTTAGGTCAAGCGGACCGACTTCTTCACAAAGAACTCGGCCAAATCGACAGGAAATCCCAAAGAAGGGTCCAACTCAAGGAATACGACCCAGATCCGGAGGCAGCCCACGCCTATAGAGATAAGGGCGGTTTTATGGAAGATAAGCTGACCTCACACAAAGATAAGATAAGATAAGATAACTAACTTATCTTATCTAAAAAGGTCACTCCTCATCATTATAAATACACTGGAGCACCCAGGTATAACTCATACTCTGATTCTACTAAAAACCTGTTTAATACCCATGCTAACTTAAGCATCGGAGTCTCCTGCAGGTACCCCCCACCCTTCGGTGACGAAGGATCAGCAGTGCAGCCAGTCCAACAAGTCAGACACAACAGCTCTAGCCGCTACTAACCAGCCAGACACGTCATCTCCGGCCAGTACAGAAGATCTCATCCGAGATCGACCTACAGTTTCAAGTAACCCACGGAACATTGGCGTCGTTGCCGGGGAACCTGGAAGTCATCCCAACACCATGGCGGACGGTCATGACAACGACCACGATTCAGATCTGGAAAACAGAACACCACACAAGAACGCGGACACTACGCGAAAGGATACTCCGGAATCCAACGGGGACAAAAACTCATCAAATCTGGGGGTAATAGAAGTACTTCAAGACCGCTTAAAGTAACTTGAAAAAGAAACCCAACAACAACGAGAGGTCGGGAAGGATCTACAAAGAGAGGTACGGCGGCGTCGAGAATTGGAAGATAAACTACTGTAATTAGAAGCCGATCTCAAATCAAAATCTCCTCGGACCACTCCTGAGGAAAATTCACGCAAAGAACAAGATACATTCATCAGGGAAATCATGAAAACCAAAATTCCAAAAGACTTCAAACTCCCGGATATGATTTTGTATGATGGCACCATAGATCCCAACCATCATCTCAGCAATTTTAGAAGCAGAATGTACCTCACCGACGCCTCAGATGTCGTTCGCTGCAAAGCTTTTCCAACAACTCTCACGAAGACAGCAATCAGATGGTTTGACAACCTACCTCCAAAGTCCATCTCAAACTTTGACGACCTGGCCAAAAAATTCCTAGCTAGATTCTCCATCCAGAAAGATAAGGCCAAGCACGCCCTCAGTTTACTGGGGATCAAGCAAGGAGATTGGGAGAGCCTCTGCAACTACATGGAAAGATTCAACAAAACATGCATGGACATACAAAGCTTGCCAACAGAGGCCGCCATCATGGGACTCATCAATGGCCTACAAGAAGGACCTTTTAGCCAATCCATATCAGAGAAGTACCCTACCTCCTTAGACGAAGTGCAGGAGCGAGCAGAAAAATACATCAACATGGAAGAAAACGCTCGGTTGGGAGAAACCTCAAAATCTGGGGTCCCCTGCCGAGATAAAGACAAGGAATCCAAAAGGAAAGAAGATCGACAAGGGGAGAAAATAAAAAAATACTACAATTACACCCCTCTCAGGGCATCCCTAGTCGACGTATACAAAGAAGTCTGCCATACGGAGAAAATACCCCCAGCTCGGCCACTCAAAGGCAAAAGAGGAGGAGGAAACCGGAATGAATATTACGAATATCATCGAGTGCGAGGGCACTCCACCAACGAGTGCTTCGATCTAAAGAACATCATAGAAAAATTGGTGAGGGAAGGAAAACTAGATCGGTTTCTAGCCACCCGAGATGATGACCAAAGAAAGAGACGAAGGAACGAAGATATCAGACGAACCGCGCGATCACCTCGTACACCGGAAAGACACGTCCACATGATACACGGCAGATTCGCAGGGGGAGGAATCTCCAAATCATCTCGCAAAAGATATCTCAAAGAAGTATATCATGTTGAGGGAAAGGAGGAAGCACCCGACATCCCTGCAATCACATTCACTAAAGAGGACGCATCTGGTATCATCTCGGGATACGACGATCCCATGGTCATCACCATCATACTGGCAAACGCCAACCTCCACCGCACATTAATAGACCAAGAGAGCTCTACCGACATCTTATTCAAAACTGCCTTCGACAAGCTCGGCCTAGAAGACAAGGAGCTTAGGGCATACCCGAACAGTCTGTTCGGACTGGGAGATACCCCGGTACAACCACTGGGATACGTATCACTACATACAACCTTCGGAAAAGGGAACCAATCCAGGACACTCAAAATAGACTACATTGTGGTCGACGTGAGTTCAGCCTACAATGCTCTAATAGGTCGGACAACGCTAAATCAACTCGGTGCAATAGTCTCGACTCCACATCTATGTGTGAAATTCCCAACTACAGAGGGGATAGCCACAATAAAAGCAGATCAAAAGATGGCATGCCGCTGTTATAACGAAAGTATAAACCTCAGAGGCAGAGGAGAAGAGTTTCATACAATTGAGCTTGGCGGAGTTCAGAGACGAGAAGAACTCCATCCGCAGCCAGAAGGTGAGATAGAGAAGGTTCAGATCGGAGACACCTCGGACAAAAGTACTAATATCGGCACGATCCTGAGAGGAGACTCAAAAGAATTACTGGTACAATTCTTACGAGATAATGTCGATCTCTTCGCATGGAAAGCCGCAGACATGCCAGGCATAGACACCAAGCTAATGTGCCACAAGTTGGAGGTCTATCCAGGATCTCGGCCGGTACAGCAAAGACGAAGAAAACTTGGGCCAGAGTGATCCCAAGCTGTGGAAGAACAGGTACAAGCATTACTGGAGGCAGGATTCATAAGAGAAGTCAAGTACCCACTATGGCTAGCCAACGTCGTATTGGTGAGAAAATCAAATGGGAAGTGGCGAATGTGCACCGATTACACCGATCTCAACAAAGCCTGCCCCAAAGATCCTTACCCACTCCCAAGTATCGACGCTCTGGTAGATGCTTCCTCCGGATATAGATACCTCTCGTTTATGGATGCATACTCGGGATATAACCAAATCCCCATGTATCCACCAAATCAAGAAAAGACCTCATTTTTAACGCCGAAAGTGAACTACTGCTACATTGTGATGCCTTTCGGTCTTAAGAATGCGGGAGCTACTTATAAAAGGCTAATGAATAAAGTCTTCTCAGATCACATCGGGAAAATCATGGAAGTCTATGTGGATGACATGTTGATAAAGACACAAAGTGAAGAGACATTATTGTCCGACCTGGCTCAAGTGTTTGACACTATAAGGAAGCATGACATGCGACTCAATCCCGCAAAATGCACCTTTGCAGTAGAAGCGGGCAAATTTTTAGGTTTCATGCTCACACAAAGAGGAATTGAAGCAAATCCGGATAAATGTCAAGCCATACTCAACATGAAAAGCCCAACCTGTGTCAAAGAAGTACAGCAACTCAACGGGAGATTGGCCACCCTATCCAGGTTCTTAGCAGGATCAGCGATAAGATCTCTCCCCTTCTATGCTACTTTAAGGAAGGGAAAGCAGTTCGAATGGACAACAGAATGTGAACAAGTCTTCTAAGACTTCAAGAAATTCTTAGGACGGCCACCTATCCTATCTCGGCCACAAAAAGGAGAACCGCTCATATTATATCTCGCAGTAAGAAGCCGGGCAATAGCCTCAGCACTAGTCAGAGAAGACGAAAGTGGGCAACAACCCATCTACTTCATTAGTAAAGCGCTACAGGGATCCGAGTTGAACTACCAAAAAATATAAAAGTTTGCCTATACTCTCATTCTAACATCTCGACGACTTCGCCCGTACTTCCAGGCTCACACAATTAAGGTTCGAACTAACCAGCCCATAAAAGAAATATTGTAGAAAACAAATTTAGCAGGTAGAATTTTACAATGGGCAGTCGAGTTATCCGAGTTTGACCTCCAATATGAAGCTCGGACGGCCATCAAATCACAGTATCTGGCCGACTTCATCGCAGAATTCACAGATGCCCTGGAAATCCCCACAGAATGGAATCTCTATATGGATGATTCTTCAAATAAGACTGGAAGCGGCGCAGGTGTGATAATAGAAAGCAACCAAGGAACCCAAGTTGAGCTCTCCCTCAAGTTCGGGTTCCCGGCCTCAAACAATCAGGCGGAATATGAAGCGTTATTAGCTGGTTTGAAGCTGGCTAAAGAGGTTGGAGCTCAAAAACTCAACATTTATAGCGATTCACAAGTAGTCACTTCACAGATAACAGGGAGCTACTAAGCCAAAGATTCCACCATGAAAAAGTATTGGATAAAACCAAGGAACAGCTCGGACAACTCGGGGAATATAAGATCTGCCACATACCCCGTGAATAAAATGCCCGAGCTGACGCACTCTCGAAACTAGCCAACACCAAACCAGGGGGCAACAATAGAAGCCTCATCCAGGAAATGCTACAAAACCCGTCAATCTCAAAAGAGGAAAAAGTCCTAGCCATAACAAATCAGGACCAAGGATGGATGACCCCCATAATTAACTACCTCAAAGCAGAAACACTCCCCACAGAAGAAAAGGAGGTAAAGAGGTTAAAAAGGGAGGCACAGTACTACACTATCATAAACAACATCCTGTACAAAAGAGGGATCTCAATACCATTACTAAAATGCGTGCCGACCTCCAACACAAAGGAAGTTCTAGAAGAAGTACACGGCGGCATTTGCGGCAATCATCTCGGAGCACGAGCTCTCGTCAAAAAGTACTCCGGGCAGGATTTTATTGGCCAACTCTACAGAAAGAAGCTACAGAATTTGTAAAGACATGTCCACCATGTCAGAAACATGCCAACTTTCACATCGCCCTGCCAGAAGAGCTCATCAGCGTAACTTCGCCTTGGCCGTTTGCAAAATGGGGACTTGATCTTCTCGGACCCTTCCCCCAGGGATCAGGACAAGTTAAATTCCTCATAGTAGGGGTAGACTATTTCACAAATTAGATCGAGGTAGAGCCCCTAGCCAACGCCACTGCTCAAAGAAGCCGGAAATTCCTATATAGAAACATTGTCACAAGGTTCGGGGTTCTACACTCCATCACCACAGACAATGGCACTCAATTCACAGATGCAGGCTTCAGAAAATTAGTAACCGACTTGAACATAAAGCACCAGTACACCTCCGTGGAACATCTGCAAGCCAATGGACAGGCTGAAGCTGCCAACAAAGTCATATTGGCCGGGTTAAAACGGAGATTACAAGACGCAAAGGGAGCTTGGGCAGAAGAGCTTCCACAAGTTCTATGGGTGTATCGGACGACGCCACATTCCACCACAAAGGAATCACCCTTCCGATTAGCATACGGAACAGAGGCAATGATCCCAGTAGAGATTGAGGAAGGATCGCCTAGAGTGGTTCATTACAATGAGGGAGCAAACTCCCAACTTCAGAGGGAAGAGCTCGACCTACTACCTGAAATCCAAGAAAGAGCTCGAATTAGAGAAGAAGCACTAAAACGTCGAATGGCTTCCAGATATAATCAAAGGGTAGTGCCGAGAAGTTTCGCAGAGAATGATCTCATCCTAATCCGAAATGATATTGGAACAACTCGACCAGGAGAAGGAAAGTTGGCAGCAAACTGGAAAGGACCCTACCAAGTTGTAGAAGTACTTGGGAAGGGCTACTACAGACTGTCCGAACTCGATGGACGAGAGCTTCCCAGATCATGGCATGCCTGCAACCTAAGAAGGTACTACAGCTAGAAAAAGTAAAAGATCTCACTATTGGATGCACTCTTTTTCCTGAAAAGGTTTTTTAATGAGGCACTAAGTTGAGACTCAGACACTATCCGACTTAAAGGGATGAAAAATTCCCACATGTATATATTTTCACTTTCCTTTGAATAAAACATATTTTAGATATTCTACAAGTTTTTAAGACGCATTAATCTGAAGCATTGATCATCCGATTATAAAGCAATAGATTGGCAAAAAGTGAAAAACAATTTCACTGCACGATCACGATAAAGACAATCGTCCGATAAAGGTGAAAACGCGATTCACCTAAAAGACGATCTAAAGATAGCAACCACCTTCTACAAATTAGCAAAGATGAACACAGAATAATGTAAGAAGTTATCGAAAGTGATCTGGAAAAAGAACCTGACGAGGTCTTATGGATTGCTAAATAATAACTTAAAGACTAGCCGACGTTAAGAAGTCGGACCAAGTCAACCCAAGTTATAAGTAAACCCTGGAAAGAGGTCTGGCCAACCCTATTAAAGAGGATTACTTTAACTTAGAAGGGCCCAACATGACAAAGTCAGCCCAAAATGAAAAGGTTATAAAAGTAGTCCCTGAAAGAGACCTTACAAAGGTCCAAAAAAGAGGACTACAAAAATAACTTAGAAAGAGGATGACGCAAAGAAGTCAACCTCCTACAAACAAGTTATAAAAGTAATCCCTGAAAGAGATCTGACGAAGATCCAAGAAAGAGGATTACAAAAATAACTTAGAAGAGATCGACATAACGAAGTCGGTCTCCTACAACAAACAAGTTATAAAAGAAATTCCTGAAAGAGATCTGACAAAAATCCAAGAAAGAGGATTACAAAAATAACTTAGAAGAGATCGACATAACGAAGTCGGTCTCCTACAACAAACAAGTTATAAAAGTAATCCCTGAAAGAGATCTAACAAAGATCCAAGAAAGAGGATCACAAAAATAACTTAGAAGAGATCGACATAACGAAGTCAGTTTCTTACAACAAACAAGTTATAAAAGTAATCCCTGAAAGAGATCTGACAAAGATCCAAGAAAGAGGATTACAAAAATAACTTAGAAGAGATCGACATAGCGAAGTCGGTCTCCTACAACAAACAAGTTATAAAAAGTAATCCCTGAAAGAGATCTGACAAAGATCCAAGAAAGAGGATTACAAAATAACTGAGAAAAGATCGACATGCCGACGTCGGTCAACTACAAAACTACTTGGAAAAGGACAAAGAAGTCGATCATACGACCTCCAAGTACAAAGCAATTCAAAGAGGCTGAGCAACAAGGCTTCAACATTCTCGAAGCATATAAAGAAGCTAAGACAGGCGCAAGCAAGCATGACATAAAATAACAAAGCTTCAGGATCAGACCCAAAAGCTTAGAAGCTACTTGTTGTGTTTTTCAAAATAATGGGTTGCTAAACAAGCAACCAAAAAGAGTGTCAGCAAAATAAACCAACCACGAAATAAAGAGTTTTAAAGCCCACAAGCCGGGCCAACTACACAAATATCCAAAATAATTCAGCTAAAGATTAGAAGACTTTTTAGCAGCATCAGTCTGAGGAGAAGGAGGGTGAGCCTGGAGAGGAACAGCATCCACAGTACCATCGTCCCGGTTTAAGATCTGGCAGTCAGGATCAGAAGCGGGAAGGCCGACCTCGGCAGGAGGAACAGCAGGAGCTGACACCTTGGCAGAAGACACAGGGAGGGGATCGACATCATCATTATCCTCGTCATCAGGGACAATCTTACCATCCCTAACAACATTATCCAGGCTGAAGAGAGTAAGGTCGGCCTTGGGAGCAATAATCCAAACTTGCTCTTTCAGGTTCTCATAGGCAGCAGTTACGCTGCCAACAAGATGACCCTAGAGCTTGGAGTAATCAGCTCGGGCGTTCTCCAACTCCGCCTTCAGACGCATTCCCTCCCGATAGGATGTAACATAGCTGTCTTTATGCCTCAGTGCCGTGTCCTCGGCCAGCCTCACAGAAGCCGCCAGAGAAAGTGAACTCGCCTTCTCGTTCTCCAGATCCTTCTCCAACTTGGCTACCTTTACTTCAAGCTCCTCCTTCAGGCCCTTCATCCGATCAAACTCTTGTTTAGCCTCCTCCATAAAGGCTTTGGTGGCGTGGAGAGGAAGATTTTGAGCAGTCCGGTATAGGGCAGCCCCCATATACGCCATTCTAACACTACTTCGAGTTATAAAATCCAGATGGCGAAGGAGCGACACATCGTCCATAGGAAGGGCACCGTAGGGACCGATTTGTTGATCCACAAATTCAATTGCATTAAAGTCAGGAGCATCAAGGTTGAAAGGCTCATCTATTTTTTGTTTCTTGTTGGGAGGAGCACCAGAACTAGAGGCAGAAGTCGATGGTGGGTCAGCCAGACGAACCCGAGGAGTAGGGATCACCTTTCTCGGTCCAGGAGAACTCGGCACAGGTGGCTTTACTTGCACTTGGGAAGATCCCTCCCCGGCTGCCTTGGCCGAGATGTTCTGAGCAGCAGTCACCTTCTTTGCCCTTTTGAAGGCCTTCATGGAATCATTGTTTTTTGACATCTCTGCAAATACAAAATCAGCCATAGTAAAGGGTTACAATCACAAGATGAGGAAGCCAAACTAAGAAACAAGTATAGAAACAAGTCAGGAAAATACCCAAAACAGCCCAGACCAGGGATGGGTCATTCAAAAACCTTTTTGTATCAAGATGGGGTGGTGCTCCCCATAAATCCTCAAGAACAACAACAAAGGCACGCTCAACATCGTCAAGCATATCCCAGGAACAGCGAGACACTCTCACATCCTTCTACAACTCTAGAGGGAAAGAAGGCTCATCATTTTCATCAAGAAAAAAGGGGCGGTCCCCCTCGACAGCACGAACTTTAAAGAAGTAATTCTTGAAATCCTTAAAGGACTCATCATACATAGCAAACACTTTATGGCCCTGGGCAGACCTGAAAGAAACCCAGGAAGCTTTCTTTTTCGAAGAGCCACCAGGCTTGGCAGAAACAAACAGATAAAGGAAGAGAGCCTGAGAAGGTGTTACACCTAACTCGTGGCAAAGTAGCTGAAAAATTTTGATAAAACCCTAGGAATTCGGGTTAAGCTGGGATGGGGCAATATTATACGACCACAACAGGTCGGTCTCAAAAGCAGTAAAAGGAAAAATAATGTCCAGTTGACTGAAGAAATATCCGTAGGCATAGATGAAGGGACGCTTCCCCTCGATGGAGGTCAGAAAATAAACCCTCTCATCAGAATCAGGAGCAACAAGCTCATAATCCCTCTCCCAGGCACTGTTACCACAAATCCTATGACGCTTCCTCAGCTCTATGCAAAATTCAGCATCCACAACAGAAATACACATCAAGACAAAGGAGTCCAGCCAATCGGACATCCCCTCGGGAACTCTGGAAGACATCTCTACAATGTTATTGCGAGAAGACATGAGGCCAACTAATCCTACAATAAGAAAAAGAGATGGGATTACTAAAAATATCTCGGACGAGGGATAAAACAACTCAATCAAAACGATACAGGCGAACAAACAGAAAAGGAAAACCCCAAGACTCAAACAAAGTCTCGGGGCATCCTTTGGAGGCAGTAACAAAGCAAGGTTTTCAGGAAAAATCTATAGCTCGCACCCTAGCACCTCTCAAACAAGAAAAGAAGACTGCAAACAGATGGCATTTTTCATCAAAGCAAAACACAAAAGTCATCAAAATACTTTTGCCTCACGGTCTACCAGCAAAAAAGCATGCATCCCCAAACATCAAGGCACGCCAAGTAGAAACCATCAAAGGCGCAACCGGTTTTAGAATCAGACAAAAAGCAATCTTCAAACAAAGCGAGGAAAAGATGCAGATTTTCTGGGTATTGGTATCAGACAGAAACAACAGAACATGCAAAAACCCTAAAAAGCATCAAGCAATAGGAAAGGCAAAAAGGATCATGCAGAAGATAAAGAAACTCATAGAACACACATTTCAACAACAAATAGGTGCAACAAAAATAGAAAGATCCAAATTTTCTCTAAAGTAAAATCAAAACTTCATCACAAAGCCAAAGCAACGAAAGAAAAAGAAAATACGGATGGAACTCACCTGGAGAAGGAAGAAGCTTCAAAAGGAGACGTAAAAATGAAAGCTGCCCAGAAAATCGCCAAGCGACGCCGCAACGCAAGAAAAGCATAAATGTGGGCGAAAGACAGAGAGCGAGAGAACAAAGGAAGAAATTGCGAAGAATTTACAAAAAGAGCGAAGAAGAGAAACCGTTTCTAGGCTTCCGAAAATCAAAATAAAGAGCCAACGGAAAACGGGGCAATTAATACTAATTAATGAAAGTATTAAACCCTCACACATTCCCAAAGCGCTGATATTTAAGCGCGTGCTTTTAGAGGAAAACGTTCTACATTCAAAAGCTGCTACAAAGGAATCGACGAAATGCTTGAGTTCGGCTTCATTAGAGAAGGACCGAAGTCAAGGACTCGCCCCCAAAACAAAGAAGACCGAGCTCAAGCAGGGGCACTGTTCATACCCTGGGTCGAGCTGTCCAAACCGGGATGTTCAGTTGCAAAGCGACCGACCTCTTTAGGTCAAGCGGACCGACTTCTTCACGAAGAACTCAGCCAAATCGACAGGAAAGCCCAAAGAAGGGTCCAACTCAAGGAATACAACCCAGATCTGGAGGCAGCCCACGCCTATAGAGATAAGGGCAGTTTCATGGAAGATAAGCTGACCTCACACAAAGATAAGATAAGATAAGATAACTAACTTATCTTATCTAAAAAGGTCACTCCTCATCATTATAAATACACTGGAGAACTCAGGTATAACTCATACTCTGATTCTACTAAAAACCTGTTTAATACCCATGCTAACTTAAGCATCGGAGTCTCTTGCAGGTATCCCCCACCCTCCGGTGACGAAGGATCAACAGTGCAGCCAGTCCAACAAGTCAGACACAACAGCTCCGGCCGCCACCAACCAGCCGGACACGTCATCTCCGACCAGTACAGAAGATCTTATCCGAGATCGACCTACAGTTTCAGGTAACCCACGGAACACCCCGCGAACAGAATTCCCGAACTGACGCACTCTCAAAACTAGCCAGCACCAAACCAGGAGGCAACAATAAAAGCCTCATCCAGGAAATACTACAGAACCCGTCAATCTCGGAAGAGGAAAAAGTCCTAGCCATAACAGGTCTAGATCAAGGATGGATGACTCCTATAATTAGCTACCTCAAAACAGAAACACTTCCTACAGATGAGAAGGAGGCAAAAAGGTTAAAACGGGAGGCACAATACTACACTATCATAAACAATACTCTATACAAAAGAGGAATTTCAATACCATTGTTAAAATGTGTACGGACTTCCAACACGAAAGAAGTTCTAGAAGAAATACACAGTGGCATCTGTGGCAATCATCTCGGAGCACAAGCGCTCACCAAAAAAGTACTCCGGGCAGGATTTCATTGGCCAACTCTACAAAAAGAGGCCACAGAGTTCGTAAAGATATGTCCACCATATCGAAAACATGCCAACTTTCACATCGCCCCGCCAGAGGAGCTCATCAGCGTAACCTCACCTTGGCCATTTGCAAAATGGGGACTCGACCTTCTCGGACCCTTTCCTCAGGGATCGGGACAAGTTAAATTCCTCATAGTAGGGGTAGACTATTTCACAAAGTGGATCGAGGCAGAACCCCTAGCTAACGCTACTGCTCAAATAAGTCGAAAATTCCTATATAGGAACATCGTTACAAGGTTCGGGGTCCCATACTCCATCACCACGGACAATGGCACCCAATTCACAGATGCAAGCTTCAGAAAATTAGTAGCCGACTTAAACATAAAGCACCAGTTCACTTCCGTCGAACATCCCCAAGCCAATGGACAAGCCGAAGCTGCCAACAAAGTCATATTGGCTGGACTAAAACGGAGATTACAAGACGCAAAGGGAGCTTGGGCCGAAGAACTCCCACAAGTCCTATGGGCATATCGAACAACTCTACATTCCACCATAAAGGAATCACCCTTTCGATTAGCATACGGAACAGAGGCAATGATCCCAGTAGAGATCGAGGAAGGGTCGCCTAGAGTGGTTCATTACAATGAAGAAGCCAACTCCCAACTTCAAAGGGAAGAGCTCGACCTAATTCCTGAAATCCAAGAAAGAGCTCAGATTAGGGAAGAAGCACTAAAACGTCGAATGGCTTCCAGATATAATCAAAAGGTGGTGCCAAGAGGTTTCGCTGAGAATGATCTCATCCTAATCCGAAATGATATCGGAACAACTCGACCCGGAGAAGGAAAGCTGGCAGCAAACTGGAAAGGACCCTACCGAGTCATAAAAGTACTTGGGAAGGGCTACTACAGACTGTCCGAACTCGAGAGGCGAGAGCTTCCCAGTTCATAGGGTGTACTATAGCTAGGAAGGTAAGGGATCTCAGCATAGGGTGTACTCTTTTTCCTAAAAAGGTTTTTTAATGAGCCACCAAGTTGAGATCCACAAATTATTCGACTCAAAAGGATAAAAACTCCACATGTACATATTTGCATTTTCCTTTAAATAAAATATGTTTAGATATTCTACAAATGCTCAAGCTGCATTAATCTGAAACATTCATCGTCCGATTATAAAGCAACAGATCGGCAGAAAGTGAAAATCGAATTCACTGCACGATCACGACAAAGACCAGCAGAGATGAAAATCAAATTCATCTCAAGGTCGACTAAACAAGGATTGAACTCACCTTCTACAAATCGGCAAAGATGAAAATAGAATAATGCAAGAAGTTATCGAAAGTGATCCGGAGAAAAGACCTGACGAGGTCTTAATGGATTGCTAAATAATAACTTAAAGACTGGCCGACGTTAAGAAGTCGGACCAAGTCAAACCAAGTTATAAGTAAACCTTGGAAAGAGGTCTGGTGAACGCTATAAAAGAGGAGTACTTTAACTTAGAAGGGCTCGACATGACGTAGTCGGCCCAAAACATAAAAGTTATAAAAGTAATCCCTGAAAGAGACCTGAACAAGGTCCATGAAAGAGGATTACAAAAATAACTTAGAAGGGCCCGACATGACGAAGTCGGACCAAAACATAAAAGTTATAAAAGTAATCCCTGAAAGAGACCTGAACAAGGTCCAAGAAAGAGGATTACAAAAATAACTTAGAAGGGCCCGACATGACGAAGTCGGCCCAAAACATAAAAGTTATAAAAGTAATTCCTGAAAGAGACCTGAACAAAGTCCAAGAAAGAGGATTACAAAATAACTTAGAAGAACCCAACGCGAAGAAGTCGATCCAAAACATAAAGCTACAAAAATAATCCCTAAAAGAGACCTAAAAGGGGGTCCAAAAAAGAGGATTATCAACAACAGCTCGGACAAAACCGACATAATGAAATTGGCGACTTCAGCATTATACAACAAAAAGTTCCAACACTCCCAAAAAAAAAAAAGAAAGGTGCCAAGACAAGTGCAGACAGACGTGATATAAAAACTGCTAGCTATAATAATGGCAAGCTTCAGAGGCCACCAAAATCAGCCCCAAAAGCTTGGAAACTGCTTTGTTTTTCAAAATAAAGTTGCTAAACAAGCAACCAAGAGGGTGTCAACAGTCAGCAAAATACCATTTATAAAAAATAAACAGTTCAAAAGCCCACAGACAGGGCCATACACAAATAACTAAAGAGGATCCAGAGGTTTCCTAGAAGCAGCATCAACATGGGGCGAAGGAGGACGAGTCTGGAAGGGCACAGCATCCACCGTCCCGTCATCTCGATTCAATATCTGACAGTCAGGCTCGGGCACGGGATGACTAATCCCGCTAGGAGGAGCAGAAGAAGTCGGCACAATAGTGGCTTTGGCAACTAGCACAGGTAGAGGTTCCACATCGTCGTCATCAAGGTCGTCAGGAACAATCTTGCCCTCCTTCACGACATTGTCCAGGCTGAAAAGAGTAAGGTCGACCTCGGGAGCAAGAACTCGAACTTGCTCCTTCATGTTCTCATAAGCAGCATTTACGCTGCCCACAAGGTGACCCTGGAGCTCAGCATAGTCAACCTGGGCAGACTCCAACTCTTCCCTGAGACGCATTAGTTCATGGTAGGATGTGACATAGCTGTCCTTGTGCCTCAATGCCGTGTCCTCAGCCAACTTCACGGAAGCCGCCAAGCCATAGAACTAGCCTTTTCACCCTCTAATTATTTCTCCACCTTCGTCAACTTTACCTCCAGCTCCTCCTTCAAACCTTTTATTCTATCAAACTCTGCCTTAGCCTCCAGCATGAAAGATTTTGTAGCATGAACCGGGATACCCTGAGTAGTTTAAAAAAGAGCCGCACCCATATGAGCCATCTTCACACTACTTCTAGTTATGAACTCCAGGTGATGAAGAATAGACACATCATCCATTGGAAGACCTCCATAAGGACCGATCTGCTGATCGACAAACTCCACCGCATCAATGTTAGGAGCATCAAGGTTGAAAGGCTCAATTGTTTTTTGTTTTTTGTTGGGAGGAGCACCAGAGGTAGCGATAGAAGTCTGTGGAGGGTCGGCCAGACGAACCCGAGGAGTAGGGATCACCTTCCTCAGCCCAGGTGAACTTGGGACGGGCGGCTTCACCTGAACTTGAGAAGATCCCTCTCCTGCCACCTTGGCTGATATATTTTGAGCAGCAGCAGCCTTCCTTGCCTTTTTGAAGGCCTTCATAGAGTCATTATTTTTAGACATCTCTGGAAAACAGAATCAATCACAGTAATGGGTTACAATCACAAAAAGAGGAAGCAAAGCTAAAAACAAGTATAAAAACAAGTCAGACAGTACTCAAAGCAGTTCGAACCAGGGACGGGTCTCCCAGAAACCTTTTTGTATCAAGATGGGGCGGTTCCCTCCATATATCTTCAAGAACAATTACAAAAGCCTGCTCAACCTCGTCAAGCATCTCCCATGTATGGCGAGACACTGACACATTCTTTTGCCATTCTAGAGGAAAAGCAGGCTCATCATTCTCATCAAGAAAAAAGGGGCGGGCCCCCTCAACAGCTCGAGCTTTAAAGAAATAGTTCTTAAAATTTTTAAAGGACTCATAATACATGGCAAAAACTTTATGTCCCTGAGCAGACCTAAAAGAAACCCAAGAATCTTTCTTTTTGGAAGAAGCCCCAGGCTTGGCCGAAACAAAAAGATAAAGGAAAAGAGTCTGAAAAGGTGTTACGCCTAACTCCTGACAAAGCAGCTGAAAGATCTTGACAAAACCCCAGGAATTCGGGTGAAGCTGAGATGGGGTAACGTTACACGACCACAACAAGTCGGTGTCAAAAGCAGTAAAGGGAAAAGTAATGTCCAACTGGCTGAAAAAATACTCATAGGCATAGAAGAAGGGACGCTCCCCCGCAACCGAGGTTGGAAAACAAACCCTCTCGTCAGAGTCGGGCACTACAAGCTCATAATCCCTCTCCTGGGCACCGCTACCACAAATCCTATGATGTTTTCTCAGCTCTACACAAAACTCAGCATCCACCATAGAGACACACATTAAGACAAGGGAGTCCAGCCAATCGGACATCCCCTCAGGAACTTTAGAAGATATCTCTACAATATTTTTACGAGAAGACATGGCCAAACTAGTCCTACAAACAAGAAAAGAAGATTTGATTACTAAAAAATATCTCGGACGAAATCAGAATAACTCGGCCAACATAATCCAGTACAGTACAAGCAACAAAAGGAAACCCCAGGACCCATACCAAAAAGATCTAGGGGCATCCTTTGGAGGCAGTTGACATGATAAGGACTCAGGGAAACCTACAAGTCTACATCTCTACACATCTTAACAGGAAGATAACACTCTGAGAAGAAAGCCACGAGCTACAAATCAAATAAAGTCATCAAAATAACTACCTCCCAAATTCACAGTCGCAGACGGAACTACCAAGCAACGAAAGTATCAATAAGGAGTCATCAAAGACGCCACCTTTTTCAGAAAATAAACACCCCAAACAAACAAGCCACTAGAAAAAATCGTTACTTTCTACAAAGGATCATCAGTAAAATCATCAACAGAGCGAAAGTCATCAAAAGGAGCAACCTTCCAGGAAAAGTAAAACAGGTTCATAAAAAACTAGAAAAACATGCAGCACAGCGACAAGCGAGCACGACAATGTAAAAAGATTCAAGCTTTCCAAAACATGCATTCAAAACCAAAAATTTACCAAAGAACCGAAGGAAAAAACAATAAAAGAAGCACAAAGAAAGAAAAACCAACCTGAACGAAGGAAGAAGTTTCGAAGGAGACTGAAGATGGAAAGACAGAATCGCCCAGAAAATCGTCGAATGACACCGCAACGCAAGAAAGGCAAAATATAGGCAAAAACAGAAAGCGAGAGAGTGAAGGGAGAGGTTACAAAGAAAAATGAAGAAGAGAAACCATTTCTGATTGCAAAATTCAAAATAAAAAGCCAAGGGAAACGGGGCAATTAAAACCAATTAATGAAGGTATTAAACCCTCGCACGTTCCCAAGAATAGAGCGCTGATATAAAAGCGCGCGCTTTCAGAGGAAAACGTTCCACATTCAAAAAAAATTTTACAAGGAAAAAAATCGACAAATGCTCGAGTTCGGCTTCACTAGAGAAGGATCGAGGTCAAGGACTCGACCTCAAAAAAGAAGACCGAGCTCAAGCAGGGGCACTGTTCACACCCTGGGTCGAGCTATCCGATCCGGGATGTTTAGTAACAAAGCGATCGACCTCTTTAGGTCAGGCTATCCGACCTCTTCTCAAAGACCTCGGTCAAATCGACAGGAAAGCCCAAAAAGGGGCCCAACTTAAGGAATACGACCTAAATCCAAAGGCATCCCAAGCCTACAGAGAGAAGGGTGGTTCCCTTGAGGATAAGCTGACCTCGCCCAAAGATAAGATAAGATAAGATAACTAACTTATCTTATATAAAAAGGTCACTCCACACTACTATAAATACACTGGAGAACCCAGGTATAACTCATACTCTGATTCTACTAAAAACCTACTTAATACCCTTGCTAACTTAAGCATTGGAGTCCCTTGCAGGTACCCCCACCCTCTGGTGACGAAGGATCAGTAGTGCAGCCAGTCCAACAAGTCGAACACGATAGCTCCGGCCGCCACTCACCAGCCGGACACGTCAGCACCGACCAGTACAGAAGATCTCGTCCGAGATCGACCTCCAGTTTCAGGTAACCCTCGGAACATTGGCGCCGTTGCCGGGGAACCTGAAAGTCATACCACCGCCATGGCGGATGGCCATGACAACGACCACGAGTCAGATCTAGAAGATAGAAGGCTGCATAAGAACGCGGACAATACACCAAAAGATACCCTTCAACCTGACAAAAATAATGATTCACCAAATAAGGGAGCAGTGGAGGCACTTCAAGATCTCTTGAAACAACTCGAAAAGAAGGTGGAGCATCAACAAGAAGCTGAGAAAGATCTACGAAGGGAAGTTAGACGACGTCGTGAGATAGAAGACAAGCTCTTAAAACTCGAGGCCGATCTCAAAACCAAGACCACTTGATTTGGTCACGAAAATGACTCCCGCAAGGACCAAGATCCATTCATTAAAAAAATCATGAAGACTAAAATCCCAAAGGACTTCAAACTTCCCGACATGATTCTGTACAATGGCACTACAGATCCCGGCCACCATCTCAGCAATTTCAGGAGTAGAATGTACCTCACTGACGCCTCAGATGCTGTCCGCTGCAAAGCCTTTCCGACTACTTTAACAAAAACAGCAATTAGATGGTTCGACAATCTACCTTCTTGGTCCATCTCAAGTTTTGATGACTTAGCCAAGAAGTTCCTAGCCAGATTCTCCATCCAAAAAGATAAGGCTAAGCACGCCCCAAGTCTACTAGGAATCAAGCAAGGAGAACGAGAAAGTCTTCGCAACTACATGGAAAGATTTAACAAAACATGCCTCGACATACAAAGCCTACCAACAGAGGCCGCCATCATGGGCCTCATCAATGGCTTGCGAGAGGGACCTTTTAGCCAATCTATATCAAAGAAACACCCCACATCTCTGAACGAGGTTCAAGAACGAGCAGAGAAGTGCATCAACATGGAGGAGAACTCTCGACTAGGAGAGACCTCATAGTCCGGATTCACCTACTCCTCTCGAGACAAGGATAAAGAATCCAAAAAGAAAGAAGATCAACATGGGAAAAAAATAAAAAAATACCACAATTACACCCCCCTTTGAGTGTCCCTCGTGGATGTTTACAGAGAAGTCTGCCATACTGAAAAAATACCCCCAGCTCAACCACTCAAAGGCAAGAAGGGAGGAGGAAATCGGTCTGAATATTGTGAATACCATAGACTCCGCGGACATTCTACCAACGAATGCTTTGAATTAAAAAATATCATGGAAAAACTAGTAAGAGAAGGAAAATTAGATCGATACCTAGCCACCCGAGACGATGAGCAAAGAAAAAGAAAAGGGACGAAGATGTCAGACGAACCGAGCGATCACCTCGTACACCAAAAAGACACGTCCACATGATACATGGAGGGTTTGCAGGAGGAGGAATCTCCAAATCATCTTGCCAAAGATATCTCAAAGAAGCATATCATGTCGAGGGGAAGGAGGAAGCACCGGACATCCCTGTGATTACTTTCACCAAAGAAGATGCATCTAGTGTCATCTCAGGACACGACGATCCCATGGTCGTCACCATTATATTGGCAAACGCAAATCTCCACCGCACACTGATAGACCAAGGAAGCTCTGCCGACATCTTATTCAAAACTACCTTCGACAAGCTCGGCCTAGAAGAAAAAGAACTCATGGGATATCCGAATAGCCTATTCGGACTAGGAGACACCCCAGTTCAACCACTTGGATACGTCTCACTACACACAACCTTCGGTAAAGGGGGACAGTCAAAAACACTCAAGATAGACTACATCGTGGTCGACGTGAGTTCAGCCTACAACTCCTTAATAGGTCGGACAACGTTGAATCAGCTCGGCGCAATAGTCTCGACACCACATCTATGCATAAAATTCCCAACCGCAGAAGGGATAGCCACAATAAAAGAAGACCAGAAGACGGCACGCCGCTGCTACAACGAAAGTCTAAATCTCAGAGGCAGAGGAGAAGAGTTCCACACAATCGAACTCGGGGGAGTTCAGAAGCGAGAAGAACTCCACCGACAGCCCGAAGGTGAGATAGAGAAAGTACATATCGGAGACATCCCAGACAAAATGACCAATATTGGAACAAACCTAAAGGGAGACATAAAAGAATCACTCGTACAGTTCTTAAAAGACAATGTCGACCTCTTTGCATGGAAGGCTGCGGACATGCCAGGCATAGACCCCGAGGTAATGTGCCACAATTAGCAGTCTATCCAGGATCTAGGCCAATACAACAGAGACGTAGAAAGCTCGGACCCGAACGATCCCACGTTGTGGAAGAGCAGGTACAAGCTCTACTAGAGGTAGGATTCATAAGGGAAGTCAAGTGTTCCGAGGGTTACCTGAAACTGTAGGTCGATCCCGGACGAGATCTTCTGTACTGGTCGGAGATGACGTGTCCGGCTGGTGGGTGGCGGCCGGAGCTGTCGTGTCTGACTTGTTGGACTGGCTGCACTGCTGATCCTTCGTCACCGGAGGGTGGGGGTACCTGCAAGAGACTCCGATGCTTAAGTTATCATAAGCAGGTTTTTAGTAGAATCAGAGTATGAGTTATACCTGGGTGCTCCAGTGTATTTATAATGGTGTAGAGTGACCTTTTTAGATAAGATAAGTTAGTTATCTTATCTTATCTTATCTTATCTTTGAGTGAGGTCATCTTATCTTCTGGGGAACCGCCTTTATCTTTTCTAGGCTTTAGCTGTCTTTAGATTGGCTGTGTTCCTTCGTTTGGGCCTACTTGGGCCTCTGTGGCGTTTTGTCCGAGCTCTTTGTGAAGAGGTCGGTTAGTCTGACCTGAAGAGGTCGGTCGGCTTGTCGCTAAACATCCCGGTCGCTAAACCCTTATACCGCCTTCGAGATCGACTTGTTGTGGTCTTGTAATGTAGCCTGGATGAGGCTTCTGTTATTGCCCCCTGGTTTGGTGTTGGCTAGTTTTGAAAATGCATCAGCTCGGGCATTCTATGTGTCGGACTTCATTTTCCCCGATTTATCCGAGTTGTTTTCTGTTTTTATCCAGGGTCCCCCGAATTGTCTGAGATGTTCTCTGGTTTTGTCCAGGGTCCCCCGAATTATCCGAGCTGTCCTCTGTAGGATTCTTCCAGCTAAGTTTGTTTTCTGTAGGATGCCTTTTATGGGCTGGTTGGTCCGAACTCTGATACTATGAGCTTGAAAGTATGGGTAGAGTTGTTGAGAGGTGAGTACGAGGGCGTAGGCAAACTTTTTCTATCTTTTGATAGTTTAGTTCGGCCCCTTGTAGAGCTTTGTTGATGAAGTAGATGGGTTGTTGCCCACTTTCGTCTTCTCTGACTAGTGCTGAGGCTATTGCCTGACTTCCCACTGCGAGGTATAATATGAGTTCTTCACTTTCCCGGGTTCTGGTGAGAATGGGTGGTTACCCCAAGAATTTTTGAAATCTCGGAAGGCTTGTTTGCATTCTGTTGTCCTTTTCAAACCTCTCTCCCTTCCTTAATATACCTCTTTGAGGTGTCTTTTGCGAGATGATTTAGAGATCCCTCCTCCTGCGAATCCTCCATTTATCATATGAACATGTCTCTTAGGGGTGTGAGGTGGATGTTCAACTCGTCCGACCTCTTCGCTCTGATGTGGATGTTCAATTCGTCCGACCTCTTCGGTGTGAGGTGGATCTTCAACTCGTCCGACCTCTTTGTTGTGAGGTGGACCTTCAACTCGTCCGACCTCTTTGGTGCGAGGTGGACCTTCAACTCGCCCGACCTCTTTGTTGTGAGGTGGACCTTCAACTCGTCTGACGTCTTTGTTGTGAGGTGGATCTTTAACTCGTCCGACCTCTTTCTCCTTTTTGCTTTTGATTGGGCGAGGTGGTGAGATCTTCTCAATGTTGCGTATTTCTCGTTAAATATCCACGAGAGATAGGTTTCTCAGTGGGTTGGTCTTCTTTCTTCCTGGACTCTTTATCCTTGTCCTGTGGTGGGTTAGGAGAATTCGGTTTCTGAGATCTCTCCTAGTCGAGAGTTCTCCTCTATGTTGATGTATTTCTCTACCCCGTTCCTGTACCTCGTTTAGAGATGTTGGATGCTTCTTGGATATTGAGTGGCTAAAAGGTCCTCCTCGTAGGCCATTGATGAGACCCACGATATCTGCTTCTGTTGGCAGACTTTGTATGTCCAGGCACACTTTGTTGAATCTTTCCATGTAGTTGCGAAGACTTTCCCGATCTCCTTGCTTGATCCCTAGCAAGCTTGGAGCGTGTTCGGCTTTATCCTTCTGGATGGAGAACCTGGCGAGGAACTTTTTTAGCAAGGTCGTCAAAACTTGTGATGGATTTTGGAGGCAAACTGTCGAACCACTTTATTGCTGTCTTCGTTAGGGTAGTCGGGAAGGCTTTGCATCGAATGGCATCCGAGGCATTGGTGGTATTGCTGAGATGATGGCTTGGATTCGATGTGTCATAGTACGGGGTCATGTCGGGAGCTTTGAAGTCCTTTGGGACTTTAGCTTTCATGATCTCCTTGGTGAAGGGATCTTTGTCCTTGTGGGAGTCATCATCGTGACTGGGTTGAATGGTTTTGGCTTTGAGATTAGCCTTGAGCTTTAGGAGCTTGTCCTCTAGCTCTCGTCGTCGCCTAGTTTCTCTCTGGAGGTTTCTCTCAGCTTCTTGTTCCAGCTGTTTAAGGCGATTCTGTTGCTTACGGATAGCTTCCAAAATTTCTGTGTTTGGGGGTTGCTTATCTTCCCCGTCTTGAGGTGTGTCTTTGGAGGTTGCGTCCGTGTCTTTGTTTGGTGTTCTGTCCACCAAACCAGAGTTGTGATCGTTGTCATGGTCATCTGCTATGGTGATGGGATGACTTCCAGGTTCCCCGGCAACGGCGCCAATGTTCCGAGGGTTACCTGAAACTGTAGGTCGATCTCAGACGAGATCTTCTGTACTGGTCGGAGATGACGTGTCCGGCTGGTGGGTGGCGGCCGGAGCTGTCGTGTCTGACTTGTTAGACTGGCTGCACTGCTGATCCTTCGTCACTGGAGGGTGGGGGGTACCTGCAAGAGACTCCGATGCTTAAGTTATCATGGGTATTAAGCAGGTTTTTAGTAGAATCAGAGTATGAGTTATACCTGGGTGCTCCAGTGTATTTATAATGGTGTAGAGTGACCTTTTTAGATAAGATAAGTTAGTTATCTTATCTTATCTTATCATATCTTTGAGTGAGGTCAATTTATCTTCTGGAGAACCGCCTTTATCTTTTCTGGGCTTTAGCTGCCTTTAAATTGGGCTATGTTCCTTCGTTTGGGCCTACTTGGGCCTCTGTGCCGTTTTGTTCGAGCTCTTTGTGAAGAGGTCGGATAGTCTGACCTGAAGAGGTCGGTCGGCTTGTCGCTAAACATCCTAGGTCGGACAATTTAACGCATGGTATGAACATCAAGTACCCACTATGGTTGGCTAACGTCGTCTTGGTGGAAAAATCAAATGGGAAGTGGCGAATGTGCACCGACTACACCGATCTCAACAAAGCCTGCCCAAAAGATCCCTATCCACTCCCAAGTATCGACGCGTTGGTAGATGCCTCCTCCAGATATAAATACCTCTCGTTTATGGACACATATTCGGGATACAATCAAATCCCAATGTATCCACCCGACCAAGAGAAAACTTCATTCTTAACTCCAAAGGCAAATTATTACTACATTGTCTTGCCTTCTGATCTTAAAAACGCAAGAGCTACTTATCAAAGGTAAATGAATAAGGTCTTTTCGGATCATATCGGAAAAATCATGGAAGTCTATGTGGACGACATTTTAATAAAGACACAAAGTGAAGAGACGCTATTGTTTGACTTGGCCCGAGTGTTCGACACTATAAGAAGGCATGTCATGCGACTCAATCCTGCAAAATGCACCTTCGCAGTAGAAGCTGGCAAATTCTTGGGTTTTATGCTCACACAAGGAGGAATCGAGGCAAATCCGGATAAATACCGGGCCATACTTGACATGAAGAGCCCGACCTGCGTCAAAGAGGTACAACAACTCAACGGGAGGTTGGCAGCCTTGTCCAGATTTCTAGCCAGATCCGCAATAAGATTCCTCCTCTTCTATGCCATTCTAAAAAAGGGGAAGAAATTTGAATGGACCACCGAGTGCGAGCAAGCCTTTCAAGATTTCAAAAGGTTCCTGGGACAACCACTTATCCTATCTCGGCCACGGGAAGGAGAACCACTCATATTATACCTCGCGGTAGGAAGTCGAGCAGCAGCCTCAGCATTGGTTCGAGAAGATGACAGTGGGCAACAACCCGTATACTTCATCAGTAAGGCGCTACAAGGATCCGAACTGAACTACTAAAAAATAGAGAAATTTGCCTATGCCCTCATACTAACATCTCAACGACTTCGTCCAAACTTCCAAGCTTACACCATTATGGTTTGGACTAACCAGCCCATAAAAAGGTTATTGCAGAAAACAGACCTAGCAGGCAGAATCTTACAATGGGAAGTCAAGTTGTCCGAATTCGACCTTCAATACGAAGCTCGGACAACCATCAAATCACAATACTTAGCCGACTTTATCGCGGAATTCACAGAGACCCCGGAAAACCCCATAGAATAGAATCTCTACGTGGACGGCTCCTCAAATAAGACCGAAAGCGGCGCGGGTGTGATAATTGAAAGCAACCAAGGAACCCAAATCGAGCTTTCTCTCAAATTTGGGTTCCCTGCCTCAAACAACCAAGCTGAGTATGAGGAATTACTAGCCGGTTTGAAGCTGGCTAAAGAGGTTGGAGCTCAAAAACTTATTATCTTCAGCGATTCGCAGGTGGTCACTTCACAAATAACAGGTAGCTACCAAGCCAAGGACCCCACTATGAAAAAATACTTGGATAAAACCAGGGAACAGCTTGGACAATTCGGAGAATATGAGATCCGCCACATACCCCGCAAACAGAATGCCCGAGCTGACGCACTCTCAAAGCTAGCCAGCACCAAACCAGGGGGCAACAATAGAAGCCTCATCCAGCAAATGCTACAAAACCCATCATTCTCGGAAGAGGAAAAAGTTCTAGCCATAACAGATCTGGATCAAGGATAGATGACCCCCATAATTAACTACCTCAAAACAGAAACACTCCCTACAGATGAAAAGGAAGCAAATAGGTTAAAGCAGGAGGCACAATACTACACTATCATAAATGATATCCTATACAAAAGAGGGATTTCAATACCATTACTAAGATGTGTTCCGACTTCCAATACAAACGAAATTCTAGAAGAAGTACACAGTGGCATCTGTGGCAATCATCTCGGAGCGCAAGCACTCAACAAAAAAGTACTCCGGGCAGGGTTCTATTGGCCAACTCTACAAAAAGAAGCCACGGAGTTTGTAAAGACATGTCCACCATGTCAGAAACATGCCAACTTCCACATCGCCTCGCCAGAGGAACTTATCAGCGTAACCTCACCTTGGTCATTCCCAAAATGGGGACTCGACCTTCTCCCTCAGGGATCGGGACAAGTTAAATTCCTCATAGTAGGGGTAGACTACTTCACGAAGTGGATCGAAGCAGAACCCCTAGCTAATGCCACTGCTCAAAGAAGTCGAAAATTTCTATATAGGAATATTGTCACAAGGTTCGAGGTTCCATACTTCATCACTACAGACAATGGCACTCAATTCACAGATGCAAGCTTCAGAAAGTTAGTGGCCGACTTAAACATAAAACACTAGTTCACTTCCGTAGAGCACCCCCAAGACAATGGACAAGCCGAAGCTGCCAACAAAGTCATATTGGTTGGGCTCAAGCGAAGATTACAGGACGCAAAGGGAGCCTGGGCTGAAGAACTCCTACAAGTCCTGTGGGCATATCGAACAACGCCGCATTCCACCACAAAGGAATCACCCTTCCGATTAGCATACGGAATAGAGGCAATGATCCCAGTGGATATCGAAGAAGGGTTGCCTAGAGTGATCCACTATAATGAAGAAGCCAACTCCCAACTTCAAAGGAAAGAACTCGACCTACTCTCAGAAGTCCAAGAAAGAGCTCGAATAAGGGAAGAGGCATTAAAACGACGAATGGCTTCAAGATACAACCAAAGGGTGGTGTCGTGAGGATTCGCTGAAAATGACCTCATCTTAATCCAAAATGATATCAGAACAACTCGACCCGGAGAAGGAAAGCTGGCAGCAAACTAGAAAAGACCCTACCAAGTCATAGGAGTACATGGAAAGGGCTACTACAGACTGTCCGAACTCGATGGGCGAGAGCTTCCTAGGTCATGGCACGCCTGCAACTTAAGAAGGTATTATAGTTAGGGATAATAAAGGATCTTAGGATAAGGTGCACTCTTTTTCCTGAAAAGGTTTTTTAATAAGGCACCAAGCCAAGACCTATCAATCGCTTAACCTATAGGGATAAAGCTCCCACATGTATATATTTGCATTTTTCGACTTGAATAAAATCTGTTTAGATCTTCTACAAATTCTCAAGACGCATTAATCTGAAACATTCATCGTTCGATTACGAAGCTATAGATCGGAAAAAAGTGAAAATCAAATTCACTACACGATCACGATAAAGACCAACAAGGATGAAAACCAAATTCATTAAAACGACGACCAAACGGGGATTAAACCCAATTTCTACAAAATCGGCAAAGACGAATACAGAATAATGCAAGAAATTATCGAAAGTGATCCATAGAAAGGACCTGACGAGGTATTAATAAAAATGGGTTGCTAAATAATAACTTAAAGACTGGTCGACATAGAGAAGTCGGACCGGTCGCAATAACCCAAGTTATAAGCAAATCCCTGGAAAGAGGTCTGGCTATAACTTAGAAGAGATCGACATAAAGAAGTCGGTCTCCTAACATAGTCACGAAAGCTTGCTCAGCCTCATCTAACATTTCCCACATATACCTAGATACCCTTACATCCTTTTGCCATTCCAAGGGAAAGGCGGGTTCATCATTCTCATCCAGAAAAAAGTGCCGAGCTCCTTCAACAGCTCGGACCCTAAAAAAGTAATTCTTGAAGTCACGGAAAGATTCATCAAACATGGAGAAAACCTTTTTTCCCTGGGAAGCTCGGAAAGAAACCCAAGCGGCTTTCTTCTTAACTACCCTAGGCTTTGTCAAAACAAAGAGATAAAAGAAGAGGGATTGTGAAGCAGGGATACCGAATTCATGACACAACAATTGAAAGATTTTTATAAAACCCCAGGAATTGGGGTGAAGTTGGGACGGAGCTACATTACAGGACCATAACAGGTTGGTCTCAAAATCGGTAAAAGGAAGAGTGATGTTTATTTGGCCAAAAAAGAAGTCGTAGGCGTAGAAAAAGGGGCGCTCTCCAACAATTTGGGTAGAAAAATAGACCCTCTCCTCAGAATTTGGAAGTACAAGTTCATAGTTTTTTTCCTCACTACCACTACTACAAACCCTATTGTTCCGAGGGTTACCTGAAACCGTAGACCGATCTCGGATGAGATCTTCTGTACTGGTCGGAGATGACGTGTCCGGCTGGCTGGTGGTGGCCGGAGCTGTTGTGTCCGGCTTGTTGAACTGGCTGCACTTCTGATCCTTGGTCACCGGAGGGTGGGGAGTACCTGCAAGACACTCCAATGCTTAAGTTAGCACGGGTATTAAGCAGGTTTATTGTAGAATCAGAGTATGAGTTATACCTGGGTGCTCCAGTGTATTTATAATAGTATGGGCTGACCTTTCTGATAAGATAAGTTAGTTATCTTATCTTATCTTATCTTATTTTGGGTGAAGTCAGCTTATCTTCAAGGGAACCGCCTTTATCTCTATAGGCTTGGATTGCCTTTGGATTTGGGTCGTGTTCCTCTATTGGGGCCCTTTATTGGGCTTTCCTGTCGATTTGGCCGACCTCTTTGAGAAGAGATCGGATAGCCTGACCTGAAGAGGTCGGTCGCTTTGTCACTGAACATCTCGGGTCGGATAGCTCGACCCAGGGTGTGAACAGTGCCTCTGCTCGAGCTCGGTCTTTCTTTTTGAGGTCGAGTCTTAGACTTCGATTCTTCTCTGGTGAAGCCGAACTCGAGCATTTGTCGACTTCTTTCTTTTTGTAGAATTTTTGAATGTGGAATGTTTTCCTCTGAAAGCGTGTGCTTTTATAGTAGCGTTCTGTTCTTGGGAACGTGCGAGGGTTTAATACCTTCATTAATTGGTTTTAATTGCCCCGTTCCCTTGGCTTTTATTTTGAAATTTGCTCACAGAAATGGTTTCTCTTCTTCATTTCTCTTTGTAACTTCTCTTTTACTCTCTCGCTTTTCTGTTTTTGCCTTTTGTATTTCTTGAGTTGCGGCATCATTTGGCAGTTTTTCTGGGTGATTCCGTCTCTCCGTCTTCAATCTCCTTCGAGGCTTCTTCGCTCAGGTTGGTTTTTCTTCCTTTCTCTTTTCCGTGTCACTTTTTCATATCTGATTTTGAGAAGGTTTTGATTTTGTTTGGAGAAAGTTTGGATCTTTCTACTTTTGCTGTGCCTGATTGCTATGTGTTCTGGGAGTTTCTTCGCCCTTTTGCATGAACCTTTTCGTCTTTCCTGTTGCTTGATGTTCTTAAGGCTTTTGCATGTTATCACCGTTTCTGTTTGTGCCTTTGATGATGATTTTGTTTGATTCTGAAAAAAAGTGTGCCTTTGACGATTTCCGCTTGGCGTGTTTGATGTTGTCGATGCTTTTTGCTGATAGACTGTAAAAAGATAGTGGCTTTGATGACTTTTTGTGTTTTGACTTTCTGAAAAGTTTGTGATTTGACTTTCCTTGTTTGAGAGATGGACGTAAACTGTAGATTTTTCCTGAATCCTTGCTTTGTTATTGCCTCCAAAGGATGCCCCAGGGCTTTGGTTTGAGTCTTGGGGTTTTCCTTTTCTGTTTGTTCTTCTGTATCATATTAGTCGAGTTGTTTTGCCCCTCGTCCGAGATGTTTTTTAGTAATCCAATCTTCTTTTCTTATTGTAGGATTAGTTGGCCTCATGTCTTCTCGTCCTAATATTGTAGAGATGTCTTCTAAAGTTTCCGAGGGGATGTCCGATTGGCTGGACTCCCTTGTCTTAATGTATGTCTCTGTTGTGGATGCTGAATTTTGTGTAGAGCTGAGGAAACGTCATAGGGTTTGTGGTGGTGGTGCCCGAGAGAGAGATTATGAGCTTGTGGCACCCGACTCTAACGAGAGGGTTTGCTTTCCTACTTCTGTCGAGGGGGAGCGTCCCTTTTTCTACGCCTATGAATATTTCTTCAGCCAGTTGAACATTACCTTTTCTTTTACTGCATTCGAGACCAACTTGTTGTGGTCGTGTAATATTGCCCCATCCCAGCTTCATCCGAATTCCTGGGGTTTTATCAAGATTTTTCAGCTGCTTTGCCAAGAGTTAGGCATAACACCTTCTCAGACTCTTTTCCTCTATCTTTTTGTTTCTGCCAAGCCCGGAGGGTCTTCCAAAAAGAAAGCTTCCTGGGTTTCTTTCAGGTCGGCCCAGGGGCATAAAGTTGTTGCCATGTATGATAAGTCTTTTAAAGATTTTAAGAATTATTTCTTCCGAGTCCGTGCTGTTGAGGGGGCCCGCCCCTTTTTTCTTGATGAAAATGATGAGCCTGCCTTTCCTCTAGAATGACAAAAGAATGTGAGAGTGTCTCGCTATACCCGGGAGATGCTTGACGAGGTTGAGCGGGCTTTTGTAATTGTTCTTGAAGATTTATGGGGGGAACCACCCCATCTTGATACGAAAAGATTTTTGAGTGATCCATTTTTTATTCGAACTGCTTTGGGTACTGTCTGACTTGTTTCTATACTTGCTTTTTAGTTTTGCTTCTTCTTTTTGTGAGTGTAACCCATTGCTGTGGTCGATTTTGTATTTTCAGAGATGTCGAAAAACAACGATTCCATGAAGGCCTAAAGAAAGCAAAGAAGGCTGCAGCTGCTCAAAATATCTCGGCCAAGGTGGCGGGAGAGGGATCTTCCCAAGTTCCTGTAAAGCCACCCGTGCCGAGTTCTCCTGGCCCGAGGAGGGTAATTCCCACTCCTAGGGTTCGCCTGGCCGAGCCTCCGCAGTCTTCTGCTGCTACTTCTGATGCTCCTCCCAACAAGAAACAAAAAACCATTGAGCCTTTCAACCTTGATGCCCCTGATTTTGACGCGGTCGAGTTCGTAGATCAGCAGATCAGTCCATACGGTGTCCTCCCGATGGATGATGTATCACTTCTTCGTCATTTGGACTTTATAACTCGGAGTAGTGTAAAAATGGCACATATGGGAGTTGCCTTGTACCGAACGGCTCAAAATCTTCCTCTCCATGCCACCAAAGCCATCATGGAGGAGGCAAAACAGGAATTCGACCGGATGAAGGGCTTGAAAGAGGAGCTTGAGGTGAAAGTAGCTAAACTGGAGAAGGATCTAGAGAACGAAAAGGCTAGCTCTCTTGCCCTGGCGGCTTCTGTGAGATTGGCCGAGGACACTGCGCTGAGGCATAAAGATAGTTATGTCACATCTTATCGGGAGGTGATACGTCTGAGGGAGGAGTTGGAGTCTGTCCGAGTTGACTATTCCTAGCTACAAGGTCACCTTGTCGGCAGCGTAAACGCTGCTTATGATAATTTGAAGGAGCAAGTTCAAGTTCTCGCTCCTAAGGTTGATCTTACTCTTTTTAGCTTGGACAACATTGTGAGGGATGGTAAGATTGTCCCTGACGACAAAGATGATGATGATGTCGAACCTCCCTCTGCGCCTGCTGCTAAAGTGTCGACCTCTATAGTTCCTCCTACTGGGATTGTTCGTCCAGAATTAGATTCTGATTGTCAAATTCTGAATAGGGACGACGGTACGGTGGATCCAGTGCCTCTCCAAGCTCGCCCTCCTTCACCCCAGACTGATACTACCGAGAAGGCTCCCGATCTCAGCTGATTTTTCTTGGATGTTTGTGTAGATAGCCCGACTTGTGGGCTTTTTTAAACTCTTTATTCTGTAATTTTGAATATTTTGCTGACTGTTTGATACTCCTTCTGGTTGCTTGTTTAGCAACTTTTTATTTTGAAAAAACAACAAGTAGCTTTCAAGCTTTGGGCCTGATCCTGAAGCTTGTTTATAATATTGTATCTTATATCATGCTTGTTTGCACTTGTCTTGGCACCTTTCTGGATTTTGAGAATGCTGAAGCCTTGCTACTCGGCCTCTTTGGATTGCTTTGTACTTATTGTTTGTAGCTTTCATCCTTTGTGGATATGTGGATCCAACTCGTGTTTCGGTTTTCTGGCTCTTACTTCTATTTATTTCTGGCCATCCATAACCAATTTCTTTACGTTGGTCCTCTTTCCAATTATTTTTGTAGTGCTCTTTTTTGGACCTTTGTCAGGTCTCTTTCAAGGACTACTTTCATAACTGGTCTGTTGTAGGAGACCGACTTCTTTATGTCGATCTCTTTTTAAGTTATTTTGTAATCCTCTTTCTTGGACCTTTGTCAGGTCTCTTTAAGGGATTACTTTAATAACTTGTCTGTTGTAGGAGACCGACTTCTTTATGTCGATCTCTTCTAAGTTATTTTGTAATCTTCTTTCTTGGACCTTTGTCAGGTCTCTTTCAGGGATTACTTTTATAACTTGTCTGTTGTAGGAGACCGACTTCTTTATGTCGATCTCTTCTAAGTTATTATGTAATCCTCTTTCTTGGACCTTTGTCAGGTCTCTTTCAAGGATTACTTTTATAACTTGTCCGTTGTAGGAGACCGACTTCTTTATGTCGATCTCTTCCAAGTTATTTTGTAATCCTCTTTCTTGGACCTTTGTCAGGTCTCTTTCAGGGATTACTTTTATAACTTGTTTTTCGTAGGAAACCGACTTCGTCATGTCGATCTCTTCTAAGTTATAGCAATTCCTCTTTTATAGGGTTGGCCAGACCTCTTTCCAGGGATTTGCTGATAACTTGGGTTGACTTGGTCCGACTTTTTAACGTCGGCCAGTCTTTAAGTTATTATTTAGCAATCCATAAGACCTCGTCAGGTTCTTTTTCCGGATCACTTTTGATAACTTGCATTATTCTTTGTTCATCTTGCCGATTTGTAGAAGGTGGTTTCTATCTTTGTTTGGTCGACCTTTAGATGAATCGCATTTTCATCTCTGTTGGTCTTTATCGTGATCGTGCAATGAATCTGTTTTTCACTTTTCTGCCGATCTGTTGCTTTATAATCGGACGATGAATGCTTCAGATTAATGCATCTTGAAAATTTGTAGAATATCTAAAATATGTTTTATTTAAAAGAAAGTGCAAATATATACATGTGGGAGTTTTTTCATCCCTTTAAGTCGGATAATTTCTGGATCTCAACTTGGTGCCTCATTAAAAAACCTTTTCAGGAAAAAGAGTGCATCCTATGATGAGATCTTTTACCTTCTCAAGCTATAGTACCTTCTTAGGTTGCAGGCGTGCCATGATCTGGAAAGCTCTCGTCTTTCGAGTTTGGACAGTCTGTAGTAGCCCTTCCCAAGTACTTCTATGACTCGGTAGGGTCCTTTCCAGTTTGCTGCCAGCTTTCCTTCTCCGGGTCGAGTTGTTCCAATATCATTTCGGATTAGGATGAGATCATTCTCAGCGAAACCTCTCGGTACTACCTTTTGATTATATCTGGAAGCCATTCGACGTTTTAGTGCTTCTTCCTTGATCCGAGCTTTTTCTTGGATTTCAGAAAGTAGGTCGAGCTCTTCCCTTTGAAGTTGGGAGTTGGCTTCCTCATTGTAATGAATCACTCTAGGCGACCTTTCCTCAACCTCTACTGGGATCATTGCCTCCACTCCGTATGCTAGTTGAAATGGTGATTCGTTTGTGGTGGAATGTGGCGTTGTTCGATATGCCCATAGGACTTGTGGAAGTTCCTCGGCCCAAGCTCCCTTTGCTTCTTGCAGTCTCCGTTTCAGCCCAGCCAATATGACTTTGTTGGCTGCTTCGGCTTGTCCATTGGCTTGGGGATGTTCAATGGAGGTGAACTGGTGTTTTATGTTTAAGTCGGCTACTAGCTTTCTGAAGCCCGCGTCTGTGAATTGGGTGCCATTGTCTGTAGTGATGGAGTATAGAACCCCAAACCTTGTGATAATATTCCTATATAGGAATTTTCGGCTCCATTGAGCAGTGGCGTTGGCTAGGGGTTCTGCCTCGATCCACTTTGTGAAATAGTCTACCCCGACTATGAGGAATTTAACTTGTCCCGATCTCTGGGGAAAGGGTCCGAGAAGATTGAGTCCCCATTTTGCAAATGGCCAAGGCGATGTTACGCTGATGAGCTCTTCTGGTGGGCGATGTGAAAGTTGGCATGTTTCTGGCATGGTGGGCATGTCCTTACAAACTCTGTAGTTTCCTTTTGTAGAGTTGGCCAATAAAATCCCGCTCGGAGTACTTTTTTGGTGAGAGCTTGTGCTCTGAGATGATTACCACAAATGCCACTGTGTACTTCCTCTATAACTTCCCTTGTGTTGGAGGTCGGCACACATTTTAGTAGTGGTATTGAAATCCCTCTTTTATATAGGGTGTTGTTTATGATGGTGTAGTACTGAGCCTCCCGTTTTAACCTCTTTGCCTCCTTCTCATTTGTGGGGAGTGTTTCTGTTTTGAGGTAATTAATTATGGGGGTCATCCATCCTTGATCCTGACTTGTTATGGCTAGGACTTTTTCCTCTTTCGAGATTGATGGATTATGCAGCATTTCCTGGATGAGGCTTCTATTGTTGCCCCCTGGTTTGGTACTGGTTAGTTTTGAGAGTGCATCAGCTCGGGCATTTTGTTCGCGGGGTATGTGGCAGATCTTATATTCCCCGAGTTGTCTGAGCTGTTCCTTGGTTTTATCCAAATAATTTTTCATAGTGGGATCTTTGGCTTGGTAGCTCCCTGTTATTTGTGAGGTGACTACTTGTGAATCGCTGAAGATGTTGAGTTTTTGAGCTCCAACCTCCTTAGCCAGCTTCAAACCAGCTAGTAACGCTTCATATTCCGCCTGGTTGTTTGAGGCCGGGAACCCAAATTTGAGGGAAAGCTCAACTTGGGTTCGTTGGTTGCTTTCTATTATCACACCTACGCCGCTTCCAGTCTTATTTGAAGACCCGTCCACGTAGAGATTCCATTCTGTGGGGGTTTCCAGGGTATCTGTGAATTCTGCAATGAAGTCGGCCAAGTGTTGTAATTTGATGGCTATCCGAGCTTCATATTAGAGGTCGAACTCGGATAACTCGACTGCCCATTGTAAAATTTTGCCTGCTAGATCTGTTTTCTGTAGTATCCCTTTTATGGGCTGGTCGGTCCGAACCTTAATGGTGTGATCCTGGAAGTGTGGACGAAGTCGTCGAGATGTCAGTATGAGAGTGTAGGCGAACTTTTCTATTTTTTGGTAGTTCAGCTCGGATCCCTACAGCGCTTTACTAATGAAGTATACAGGTTGTTGCCCTTTGTCGTCCTCTCGAACCAGTGCTGAGGCTACTGCCTGACTTTCTACCGCAAGGTATAATACGAGTGGTTCTTCCTCTCGTGGTCGAGTTAGGATAGGTGGTCGTCCCAGGAAATTTTTGAAATCCTGGAAGGCTTGCTCGCATTTCATTGTCCATTCGAACTTCTTTCCTTTCCTTAAAGTGGCGTAAAAGGGGAGAGATCTTATCGCTGATCCCGCTAAGAATCTGAATAAGGCTGCTAATCTCCCGTTGAGTTGTTGTACCTCTCTGACACAAGTTGGGCTCTTCATTTTGAGTATGGCCTGGCATTTATCCGGATTTACTTTAATTCCTCTTTGTGTGAGCATGAAACCTAAGAATTTGCCCGCTTCTACTGCAAAGGTGCATTTTGCGGGATTGAGTCGCATGTCATGCTTCCTTATAGTGCCGACCACTTGAGCCAGGTCAGACAGTAATGCCTCTTTACTTTGTGTCTTTATTAACATGTCGTCTACGTAGACTTCCATGATTTTTCGGATATGATCTGAAAAGACTTTATTCATTAGCCTTTGATACGTAGCTCCCGCATTCTTGAGACCGAAAGGCATCACAATGTAGCAGTAATTTACTTTTGGCATTAAAAACAAGGTCTTTTCTTGATCTGGTGGATACATGGGGATTTGGTTGTATCCGGAATATTCATCCATAAACGAGAGGTATCTATATACGGATGAAGCATCTACCAGAGCGTCGATACTTGGGAATGGGTAAGGATCTTTTGGGCAGGCTTTGTTAAGATCGGTGCACATTCGCCATTTTCCATTTGATTTTTTCACCAAGACAATGTTAGCTAGCCATAGTGGGTACTTGACTTCTCTTATAAATCCTGCCTCCAGTAGTGCTTGTACCTGGTAATGGCGCCAAAAACATGATGCCAATACCATGGTTCACAACTTCGCACAACTAACCAGAAAGTGCACTGGGTCGTCCAAGTAATACCTTACGTGAGTAAGGGTCGAATCCCACGGAGATTGTTGGTATGAAGCAAGCTATGGTCACCGTACTTTGCATTAATCTTTGAGGAACAGCAGAGCTCCACACCTTAATCTATGGAGTGTAGAAACTCTACCGTTAAAAATACATAAGTGAAAGGTCCAGGCATGGCTGAATGGCCAGCCCCTCTGATCTAAGAACCAGGCGTCCAAAGATGTCTAATACAATAGTAAAAGGTCCTATTTATAATAAACTAGCTACTAGGGTTTACAGAAGTAAGTAATTGATGCATAAATCCACTTCCAGGGCCCACTTGGTGTGTGCTTGGGCTGAGCTTGAGTGTTGTATGTGTAGAGGTCCTTCTTGGAGTTGAACGCCAGTTTTAGTGCCAGTTTGGGCGTTGAACTCCACTTTGCAGCTTGTTTCTAGCGCTGGACGCCAGAATTGGGCAGAGAGCTGGAGTTGAACGCCAGTTTGCGTCGTCTAAACGTGGGCAAAGTATGGACTATTATACATTTCTGGAAAGCCCTGGATGTCTACTTTCCAACGCAATTGGAAGCGCGCCATTTTGAGTTCTGTAGCTCCAGAATATCCATTTTGAGTGCAGAGAGGTCAGAATCCAACAGCATCAGCAATCCTTCTTCAACCTCTGAATCTGATTTTTGCTCAAGTCCCTCAATTTCAGTCAGAAAATACCTGAAATCACAAAAAAACACCCAAACTCATAGTAAAGTCCAGAAATGTAAATTTAACATAAAAACTAATGAAAACATCCCTAAAAGTAACTAGATCCTACTAAAAACATACTAAAAACAATGTCAAAAAGCGTATAAATTATCCGCTCATCACAACACCAAACTTACATTGTTGCTTGTCCCCAAGCAACTGAAAATCAAATAGGATAAAAAGAAGAGAATATACTATAAATTCCAAAATATCAATGAAACATAGCTCCAATCAAATGAGCGGGACTTATAGCTTTTTGCCTCTTGAATAGTTTTGGCATCTCACTTTATCCATTAAGATTCAGAATGATTGGCATCTATAGGAACTCAGAGTTCAGATAGTGTTATTGATTCTCCTAGTTCAGTATGATGATTCTTGAACATAGCTATTTTATGAGTCTTGGCTATGGCCCTAAGCACTTTGTTTTCCAGTATTACCACCGGATACATAAATGCCACAGACACAGAATTGGGTGAACCTTTTCAGATTGTGACTCAGCTTTGCTAAAGTCCCCAATTAGAGGTGTCTAGGGTTCTTAAGCACACTCTTTTTTTGCTTTGGACCTTGACTTTAACCGCTCAGTCTCAAGTTTTCACTTGACACCTACACGCCACAAGCACATGGTTAGGGACAACTTGGTTTAGCCGCTTAGACCAGGATTTTATTCCTTTAGGCCCTCCTATCCACTGATGCTCAAAGCCTTGGGATCCTTTTTATTTGCCCTTGCCTTTTGGTTTTAAGGGTTATTGGCTTTTTCTTCTTGCTTTTTTTCTTTTTCTTTCTATTTTTTTTTTGCTATTTTTTTTTCTGCAAGCTTTGTTCTTTGCTGCTTTTTCTTGCTTCAAGAATCATTTTTTATGATTTTTCAGATTATCAAATAACATGTCTCCTAGTCATCATTCTTTCAAGAGCCAACATATTTAACATTCTTAAACAACAACTTCAAAAGACATATGCACTGTTCAAGCATACATTCAGAAAACAAGAAGCATTGTCACCACATCAATATAATTAAGCTAAGTTCAAGGATAAATTCGAAACTCATGTACTTCTTATTCTTTTGAATTAAAACATTTTTCATTTAAGAGAGGTGATGGATTCATAGGACATTCATAACTTTAAGACAAAGTTACTAACCACTAATGATCATGTAATGAAGACACAAACATGGATAAACACTTAACATAGAGAAGACGAAAAATAGAAGAAATAAGAACAATGAATGAATCCACCTTAGTGATGGTGGCGTTTCCTTCTTGAGGAACCAATGATGTCCTTGAGCTCTTCTATGTCTCTTCCTTGTCTTTGTTGCTCCTCCCTCATTACTTTTTGATCTTCTCTTATTTCATGAAGGATGATGGAGTGCTCTTGATGTTCCACCCTTAGTTGTCCCATATTGGAACTCAATTCTCCTAGGGAGGTGTTGATTTGCTCCTAATAGTTTTGTGGAGGAAAATGCATTTGAGGCATCTCCGGGATCTCATGGTGATGAGCTTCATACGCCTCTTGAGCTCCATGATTGGGCTATCTTGCTTGCTCCATCTTTTTCTTAGTGATGGGCTTGTCCTCTTTAATGAGGATATCTCCCTCTATGTCAATCCCAGCCGAATTGCATAGGTGGCAGATGAGGTAAGGAAAGGCTAACCTTGCCATAGTGGAGGACTTGTCAGCCACCTTGTAGAGCTCTTGAGGTATAATCTCATGAACTTCCACCTCTTCTCCAATCATGATGCTATGGATCATGATGGCCCGGTCTATAGTAACTTCAGACCGGTTGCTAGTGGGGATGATGGAGCATTAGATGAATTCCAAGCATCCTCTAGCCACAGGCTTGAGGTCCAATCTTCTTAGTTGAACCGGCTTGCCTTTGGAGTCAATCTTCCATTGAGCTCCTTCTACACATATGTCCATGAGGACTTGGTCCAACCTTTGATCAAAGTTGACTCTCCTTGTGTAGGGGCGTGCGTTCTCTTCCATATTTGGCAAGTTGAACGCCAACCTCACATTTTCCGGACTAAAATCCAAGTATTTCCCCCGAACCATCGTAACATAGTTCTTTGGATTCGGGTTCCTACTTTGATATTGGTTCTTGGTGATTCATGCATTAGCATAGGGCTCTCATGGAGCCTCACAGATGTTCAGAGCATTGTTGAGACTCTCCAACACAAAACTTAGAGTTTGGATATGGGAGTTTAACACCAAACTTAGAGTTTGACTGTGGGGGCTTTGTTTGACTCTGCTTTGAGAGAAGCTTTTTATGCTTCCTCTCCATGGATGCAGAGAGAGATCCTTGAGTTGTAAACATAAGGTTGTCCTCATTCAATTGAAAGATTAATTCTCCTCTGTCCACATCAATCACAGCTCTTGCTGTGGCTAGAAAAGGTCTTCCTAGGATGATGGATTCATCCTCTTCCTTTCCAGTATCCAGGACTATGAAATCAGCAGGGATGTAAAGGTCTTCAACCTTTACTAACACGTCCTCTACTTGTCCATAAGCCTGTTTTCTTGAATTGTCTGCCATCTCTAATGAGATTTTAGCAGCTTGCACCCCATAGATTCCTAGTTTCTCTATTACAGAGAGGGGAATGAGGTTTATTCCTGAACCAAGGTCACACAGAGCCTTAAAGATCATGGTGTCTATGGTACATGGTATTATGAACTTTCCAGGATCCTGTCTCTTCTGAGGCAATGTCAGTTGATCCAGATCACTTAGTTCATTGGTGAACAAGGGAGGTTCATCTTCCCAAGTTTCAATACCAAATAATTTGGTATTCAGCTTCATGATTGCACCAAGAAACTTGGCAGTTTGCTCTTCAGTAACATCCTCATTCTCTTCAAAAGAGGAATACTCATCAGAACTCATGAATGGCATAAGGAGGTTCAATGGAATCTCTATGGTCTCTAGATGAGCCTCAGAGTCCTTTGGTTCCTCAGAGGGAAACTCCTTATTAATCACTGGACGTCCCAGGAGGTCTTCCTCCTTGGGATTCACGTCCTCTCCTTCCCTTACAGGTTCGGCCATGGTGCTTATGTCAATGGCCTTGCACTCTCCTTTTGGATTCTCTTCTGTATTGCTTGGGAGAGTACTAGGAGGGATTTCAGTGATCCTTTTACTCAGCTGGCCTACTTGTGCTTCCAAATTTCTAATGGAAGACCTTGTTTCATTCATGAAACTTACAGTGGCCTTAGATAGATCAGAGACTAATTTTGCTAAATTAGAAGTATTTTGTTTAGAGTTCTCTGTCTGTTGCTGAGTGGATGATGGAAAAGGTTTATTATTGTTAAACCTGTTTCTTCCACCATTTTTAAAGCCTTGTTGAGGCCTTTGATCCTTCCATGAGAGATTTGGATGATTTCTCCATGATGGATTATAGGTGTTTCCGTAAGGTTCACC